>NW_027014366.1:0-13685 GCF_036934945.1 Oncorhynchus masou masou | reverse complement strand
GTGCTAGTGGTGTCACTACAGACACCCTGGTTCAGTGGTCTAAGACACTGCATCTCAGTGCTAGAGGTGTCACTACAGACACCCTGGTTCAGTGGTCTAAGACACTGCATCTCAGTGCTAGAGGTGTCACTACAGACACCCTGGTTCAGTGGTCTAAGACACTGCATCTCAGTGCTAGAGGTGTCACTAGACACCCTGCTTCAGTGGTCTAAGACACTGCATCTCAGTGCTAGAGGTGTCACTACAGACACCCTGCTTCAGTGGTCTAAGACACTGCATCTCAGTGCTAGAGGTGTCACTACAGACACCCTGCTTCAGTGGTCTAAGACACTGCATCTCAGTGCTAGAGGTGTCACTACAGACACCCTGGTTCAGTGGTCTAAGACACTGCATCTCAGTGCTAGAGGTGTCACTACAGACACCCTGGTTCAGTGGTCTAAGACACTGCATCTCAGTGCTAGAGGTGTCACTACAAACACCCTGGTTCAGTGGTCTAAGACACTGCATCTCAGTGCTAGAGGTGTCACTACAGATACTGGTTCAGTGGTCTAAGACACTGCATCTCAGTGCTAGAGGTGTCACTACAGATACTGGTGCAGTGGTCTAAGACACTGCATCTCAGTGCTAGAGGTGTCACTACAGATACTGGTGCAGTGGTCTAAGACACTGCATCTCAGTGCTAGAGGTGTCACTACAGACACCCTGGTTCAGTGGTCTAAGACACTGCATCTCAGTGCTAGAGGTGTCACTACAGACACCCTGGTTCAGTGGTCTAAGACACTGCATCTCAGTGCTATAGAGGTGTCACTACAGACACCCTGGTTCAGTGGTCTAAGACACTGCATCTCAGTGCTAGAGGTGTCACTACAGACACCCTGGTTCAGTGGTCTAAGACACTGCATCTCAGTGCTAGAGGTGTCACTACAGACACCCTGGTTCAGTGGTCTAAGACACTGCATCTCAGTGCTAGAGGTGTCACTACAGACACCCTGGTTCAGTGGTCTAAGACACTGCATCTCAGTGCTAGAGGTGTCACTACAGACACCCTGGTTCAGTGGTCTAAGACACTGCATCTCAGTGCTAGAGGTGTCACTACAGACACCCTGGTTCAGTGGTCTAAGACACTGCATCTCAGTGCTAGAGGTGTCACTACAGATACTGGTTCAGTGGTCTAAGACACTGCATCTCAGTGCTAGAGGTGCACTACAGATACTGGTGCAGTGGTCTAAGACACTGCATCTCAGTGCTAGAGGTGTCACTACAGATACTGGTGCAGTGGTCTAAGACACTGCATCTCAGTGCTAGAGGTGTCTGCAGACACCCTGCTTCAGTGGTCTAAGACACTGCATCTCAGTGCTAGAGGTGTCACTACAGACACCCTGGTTCAGTGGTCTAAGACACTGCATCTCAGTGCTAGAGGTGTCACTACAGACACCCTGGTTCAGTGGTCTAAGACACTGCATCTCAGTGCTAGAGGTGTCACTACAGACACCCTGGTTCAGTGGTCTAAGACACTGCATCTCAGTGCTAGAGGTGTCACTACAGACACCCTGGTTCAGTGGTCTAAGACACTGCATCTCAGTGCTATAGAGGTGTCACTACAGACACCCTGGTTCAGTGGTCTAAGACACTGCATCTCAGTGCTAGAGGTGTCACTACAGACACCCTGGTTCAGTGGTCTAAGACACTGCATCTCAGTGCTAGAGGTGTCACTACAGACACCCTGGTTCAGTGGTCTAAGACACTGCATTTCAGTGCTAGAGGTGTCACTACAGACACCCTGGTTCAGTGGTCTAAGACACTGCATCTCAGTGCTAGAGGTGTCACTACAGACACCCTGGTTCAGTGGTCTAAGACACTGCATCTCAGTGCTAGAGGTGTCACTACAGACACCCTGGTTCAGTGGTCTAAGACACTGCATCTCAGTGCTAGAGGTGTCACTACAGACACCCTGGTTCAGTGGTCTAAGACACTGCATCTCAGTGCTAGAGGTGTCACTACAGACACCCTGGTTCAGTGGTCTAAGACACTGCATCTCAGTGCTAGAGGTGTCACTACAGACACCCTGGTGCAGCGGTCTAAGACACTGCATCTCAGTGCTAGAGGTGTCACTACAGACACCCTGGTTCAGTGGTCTAAGACACTGCATCTCAGTGCTAGAGGTGTCACTACAGACACCCTGGTTCAGTGGTCTAAGACACTGCATCTCAGTGCTAGAGGTGTCACTACAGATACTGGTTCAGTGGTCTAAGACACTGCATCTCAGTGCTAGAGGTGTCACTACAGATACTGGTGCAGTGGTCTAAGACACTGCATCTCAGTGCTAGAGGTGTCACTACAGATACTGGTGCAGTGGTCTAAGACACTGCATCTCAGTGCTAGAGGTGTCACTACAGACACCCTGCTTCAGTGGTCTAAGACACTGCATCTCAGTGCTAGAGGTGTCACTACAGACACCTGGTTCAGTGGTCTAAGACACTGCATCTCAGTGCTAGAGGTGTCACTACAGACACCCTGGTTCAGTGGTCTAAGACACTGCATCTCAGTGCTAGAGGTGTCACTACAGACACCCTGGTTCAGTGGTCTAAGACACTGCATCTCAGTGCTAGAGGTGTCACTACAGACACCCTGGTTCAGTGGTCTAAGACACTGCATCTCAGTGCTAGAGGTGTCACTACAGATACTGGTTCAGTGGTCTAAGACACTGCATCTCAGTGCTAGAGGTGTCACTACAGATACTGGTGCAGTGGTCTAAGACACTGCATCTCAGTGCTAGAGGTGTCACTACAGATACTGGTGCAGTGGTCTAAGACACTGCATCTCAGTGCTAGAGGTGTCACTACAGACACCCTGGTTCAGTGGTCTAAGACACTGCATCTCAGTGCTATAGAGGTGTCACTACAGACACCCTGGTTCAGTGGTCTAAGACACTGCATCTCAGTGCTAGAGGTGTCACTACAGACACCCTGGTTCAGTGGTCTAAGACACTGCATCTCAGTGCTAGAGGTGTCACTACAGACACCCTGCTTCAGGGGTCTAAGACACTGCATCTCAATGCTAGAGGTGTCACTACAGACACCCTGGTTCAGTGGTCTAAGACACTGCATCTCAGTGCTAGAGGTGTCACTACAGACACCCTGGTTCAGTGGTCTAAGACACTGCATCTCAGTGCTAGAGGTGTCACTACAGACACCCTGGTTCAGTGGTCTAAGACACTGCATCTCAGTGCTAGAGGTGTCACTACAGACACCCTGGTTCAGTGGTCTAAGACACTGCATCTCAGTGCTAGAGGTGTCACTACAGACACCCTGGTTCAGTGGTCTAAGACACTGCATCTCAGTGCTAGAGGTGTCACTACAGACACCCTGGTTCAGTGGTCTAAGACACTGCATCTCAGTGCTAGAGGTGTCACTACAGACACCCTGGTTCAGTGGTCTAAGACACTGCATCTCAGTGCTAGAGGTGTCACTACAGACACCCTGGTGCAGCGGTCTAAGACACTGCATCTCAGTGCTAGAGGTGTCACTACAGACACCCTGGTTCAGTGGTCTAAGACACTGCATCTCAGTGCTAGAGGTGTCACTACAGACACCCTGGTTCAGTGGTCTAAGACACTGCATCTCAGTGCTAGAGGTGTCACTACAGATACTGGTTCAGTGGTCTAAGACACTGCATCTCAGTGCTAGAGGTGTCACTACAGATACTGGTGCAGTGGTCTAAGACACTGCATCTCAGTGCTAGAGGTGTCACTACAGATACTGGTGCAGTGGTCTAAGACACTGCATCTCAGTGCTAGAGGTGTCACTACAGACACCCTGCTTCAGTGGTCTAAGACACTGCATCTCAGTGCTAGAGGTGTCACTACAGACACCCTGGTTCAGTGGTCTAAGACACTGCATCTCAGTGCTAGAGGTGTCACTACAGACACCCTGGTTCAGTGGTCTAAGACACTGCATCTCAGTGCTAGAGGTGTCACTACAGACACCCTGGTTCAGTGGTCTAAGACACTGCATCTCAGTGCTAGAGGTGTCACTACAGACACCCTGGTTCAGTGGTCTAAGACACTGCATCTCAGTGCTAGAGGTGTCACTACAGACACCCTGGTTCAGTGGTCTAAGACACTGCATCTCAGTGCTAGAGGTGTCACTACAGATACTGGTGCAGTGGTCTAAGACACTGCATCTCAGTGCTAGAGGTGTCACTACAGATACTGGTGCAGTGGTCTAAGACACTGCATCTCAGTGCTAGAGGTGTCACTACAGATACTGGTGCAGTGGTCTAAGACACTGCATCTCAGTGCTAGAGGTGTCACTACAGACACCCTGGTTCAGTGGTCTAAGACACTGCATCTCAGTGCTATAGAGGTGTCACTACAGACACCCTGGTTCAGTGGTCTAAGACACTGCATCTCAGTGCTAGAGGTGTCACTACAGACACCCTGGTTCAGTGGTCTAAGACACTGCATCTCAGTGCTAGAGGTGTCACTACAGACACCCTGCTTCAGTGGTCTAAGACACTGCATCTCAGTGCTAGAGGTGTCACTACAGACACCCTGGTTCAGTGGTCTAAGACACTGCATCTCAGTGCTAGAGGTGTCACTACAGACACCCTGGTTCAGTGGTCTAAGACACTGCATCTCAGTGCTAGAGGTGTCACTACAGACACCCTGGTTCAGTGGTCTAAGACACTGCATCTCAGTGCTAGAGGTGTCACTACAGACACCCTGGTTCAGTGGTCTAAGACACTGCATCTCAGTGCTAGAGGTGTCACTACAGATACTGGTGCAGTGGTCTAAGACACTGCATCTCAGTGCTAGAGGTGTCACTACAGATACTGGTGCAGTGGTCTAAGACACTGCATCTCAGTGCTAGAGGTGTCACTACAGACACCCTGCTTCAGTGGTCTAAGACACTGCATCTCAGTGCTAGAGGTGTCACTACAGACACCCTGGTTCAGTGGTCTAAGACACTGCATCTCAGTGCTAGAGGTGTCACTACAGACACCCTGGTTCAGTGGTCTAAGACACTGCATCTCAGTGCTAGAGGTGTCACTACAGACACCCTGGTTCAGTGGTCTAAGACACTGCATCTCAGTGCTAGAGGTGTCACTACAGACACCCTGGTTCAGTGGTCTAAGACACTGCATCTCAGTGCTAGAGGTGTCACTACAGACACCCTGGTTCAGTGGTCTAAGACACTGCATCTCAGTGCTAGAGGTGTCACTACAGACACCCTGGTTCAGTGGTCTAAGACACTGCATCTCAGTGCTAGAGGTGTCACTACAGATACTGGTTCAGTGGTCTAAGACACTGCATCTCAGTGCTAGAGGTGTCACTACAGATACTGGTGCAGTGGTCTAAGACACTGCATCTCAGTGCTAGAGGTGTCACTACAGATACTGGTGCAGTGGTCTAAGACACTGCATCTCAGTGCTAGAGGTGTCACTACAGACACCCTGCTTCAGTGGTCTAAGACACTGCATCTCAGTGCTAGAGGTGTCACTACAGACACCCTGGTTCAGTGGTCTAAGACACTGCATCTCAGTGCTAGAGGTGTCACTACAGACACCCTGGTTCAGTGGTCTAAGACACTGCATCTCAGTGCTAGAGGTGTCACTACAGACACCCTGGTTCAGTGGTCTAAGACACTGCATCTCAGTGCTAGAGGTGTCACTACAGACACCCCTGGTTCAGTGGTCTAAGACACTGCATCTCAGTGCTAGAGGTGTCACTACAGATACTGGTTCAGTGGTCTAAGACACTGCATCTCAGTGCTAGAGGTGTCACTACAGATACTGGTGCAGTGGTCTAAGACACTGCATCTCAGTGCTAGAGGTGTCACTACAGATACTGGTGCAGTGGTCTAAGACACTGCATCTCAGTGCTAGAGGTGTCACTACAGACACCCTGGTTCAGTGGTCTAAGACACTGCATCTCAGTGCTATAGAGGTGTCACTACAGACACCCTGGTTCAGTGGTCTAAGACACTGCATCTCAGTGCTAGAGGTGTCACTACAGACACCCTGGTTCAGTGGTCTAAGACACTGCATCTCAGTGCTAGAGGTGTCACTACAGACACCCTGCTTCAGTGGTCTAAGACACTGCATCTCAATGCTAGAGGTGTCACTACAGACACCCTGGTTCAGTGGTCTAAGACACTGCATCTCAGTGCTAGAGGTGTCACTACAGACACCCTGGTTCAGTGGTCTAAGACACTGCATCTCAGTGCTAGAGGTGTCACTACAGACACCCTGGTTCAGTGGTCTAAGACACTGCATCTCAGTGCTAGAGGTGTCACTACAGACACCCTGGTTCAGTGGTCTAAGACACTGCATCTCAGTGCTAGAGGTGTCACTACAGACACCCTGGTTCAGTGGTCTAAGACACTGCATCTCAGTGCTAGAGGTGTCACTACAGACACCCTGGTTCAGTGGTCTAAGACACTGCATCTCAGTGCTAGAGGTGTCACTACAGACACCCTGGTTCAGTGGTCTAAGACACTGCATCTCAGTGCTAGAGGTGTCACTACAGACACCCTGGTGCAGCGGTCTAAGACACTGCATCTCAGTGCTAGAGGTGTCACTACAGACACCCTGGTTCAGTGGTCTAAGACACTGCATCTCAGTGCTAGAGGTGTCACTACAGACACCCTGGTTCAGTGGTCTAAGACACTGCATCTCAGTGCTAGAGGTGTCACTACAGATACTGGTTCAGTGGTCTAAGACACTGCATCTCAGTGCTAGAGGTGTCACTACAGATACTGGTGCAGTGGTCTAAGACACTGCATCTCAGTGCTAGAGGTGTCACTACAGATACTGGTGCAGTGGTCTAAGACACTGCATCTCAGTGCTAGAGGTGTCACTACAGACACCCTGCTTCAGTGGTCTAAGACACTGCATCTCAGTGCTAGAGGTGTCACTACAGACACCCTGGTTCAGTGGTCTAAGACACTGCATCTCAGTGCTAGAGGTGTCACTACAGACACCCTGGTTCAGTGGTCTAAGACACTGCATCTCAGTGCTAGAGGTGTCACTACAGACACCCTGGTTCAGTGGTCTAAGACACTGCATCTCAGTGCTAGAGGTGTCACTACAGACACCCTGGTTCAGTGGTCTAAGACACTGCATCTCAGTCTTAGAGGTGTCACTACAGATACTGGTTCAGTGGTCTAAGACACTGCATCTCAGTGCTAGAGGTGTCACTACAGATACTGGTGCAGTGGTCTAAGACACTGCATCTCAGTGCTAGAGGTGTCACTACAGATACTGGTGCAGTGGTCTAAGACACTGCATCTCAGTGCTAGAGGTGTCACTACAGATACTGGTGCAGTGGTCTAAGACACTGCATCTCAGTGCTAGAGGTGTCACTACAGACACCCTGGTTCAGTGGTCTAAGACACTGCATCTCAGTGCTATAGAGGTGTCACTACAGACACCCTGGTTCAGTGGTCTAAGACACTGCATCTCAGTGCTAGAGGTGTCACTACAGACACCCTGGTTCAGTGGTCTAAGACACTGCATCTCAGTGCTAGAGGTGTCACTACAGACACCCTGCTTCAGTGGTCTAAGACACTGCATCTCAGTGCTAGAGGTGTCACTACAGACACCCTGGTTCAGTGGTCTAAGACACTGCATCTCAGTGCTAGAGGTGTCACTACAGACACCCTGGTTCAGTGGTCTAAGACACTGCATCTCAGTGCTAGAGGTGTCACTACAGACACCCTGGTTCAGTGGTCTAAGACACTGCATCTCAGTGCTAGAGGTGTCACTACAGACACCCTGGTTCAGTGGTCTAAGACACTGCATCTCAGTGCTAGAGGTGTCACTACAGATACTGGTGCAGTGGTCTAAGACACTGCATCTCAGTGCTAGAGGTGTCACTACAGATACTGGTGCAGTGGTCTAAGACACTGCATCTCAGTGCTAGAGGTGTCACTACAGACACCCTGTTTCAGCAGTCTAAGACACTGCATCTCAGTGCTAGAGGTGTCACTACAGACACCCTGGTGCAGCAGTCTAAGACACTGCATCTCAGTGCTAGAGGTGTCACTACAGACACCCTGGTTCAGTGGTCTAAGACACTGCATTTCAGTGCTAGAGGTGTCACTACAGACACCCTGCTTCAAATCCAGGCTGTATCACAAACAGCAGTGATTGGGAGTCCCATAGGGCGGTGCACAATTGACCCAGCATTGTCCGGGTTTGGCTGGTGTAGGCCGTCATTGTAAATAAGAATTTGTTCTTAACTGACTTGCCTAGTTAAATGAAAGTGTAAAAAAAATAAAGACTGTATGGTTGGTTGGTATTCCTCCTTTATAAAGACTATATGGTTGGTTGGTATTCCTCCTTTATAAAGACTGTATGGTTGGTTGGTATTCCTCCTTTATAAAGACTGTATGGTTGGTTGGTATTCCTCCTTTATAAAGACTATATGGTTGGTATTCCTCCTTTATAAAGACTGTATGGTTGGTTGGTATTCCTCCTTTATAAAGACTATATGGTTGGTATTCCTCCTTTATAAAGACTGTATGGTTGGTTGGTATTCCTCCTTTATAAAGACTATATGGTTGGTTGGTATTCCTCCTTTATAAAGACTATATGGTTGGTTGGTATTCCTCCTTTATAAAGACTATATGGTTGGTTGGTATTCCTCCTTTATAAAGACTATATGGTTGGTATTCCTCCTTTATAAAGACTGTATGGTTGGTTGGTATTCCTCCTTTATAAAGACTGTATGGTTGGTTGGTATTCCTCCTTTATAAAGTCTATATGGTTGGTTGGTATTCCTCCTTTATAAAGACTGTATGGTTGGTTGGTATTCCTCCTTTATAAAGACTATATGGTTGGTTGGTATTCCTCCTTTATAAAGACTATATGGTTGGTATTCCTCCTTTATAAAGACTGTATGGTTGGTTGGTATTCCTCCTTTATAAAGACTATATGGTTGGTATTCCTCCTTTATAAAGACTGTATGGTTGGTATTCCTCCTTTATAAAGACTGTATGGTTGGTTGGTATTCCTCCTTTATAAAGACTATATGGTTGTTTGGTATTCCTCCTTTATAAAGACGATATGGTTGGTTGGTATTCCTCCTTTATAAAGACTATATGGTTGGTTGGTATTCCTCCTTTATAAAGACTGTATGGTTGGTTGGTATTCCTCCTTTATAAAGATTGTATGGTTGGTATTCCTCCTTTATAAAGACTGTGTGGTTGGTTGGTATTCCTCCTTTATAAAGACTATATGGTTGGTATTCCTCCTTTATAAAGACTGTATGGTTGGTATTCCTCCTTTATAAAGACTGTATGGTTGGTTGGTATTCCTCCTTTATAAAGACTATATGGTTGTTTGGTATTCCTCCTTTATAAAGACGATATGGTTTGTTGGTATTCCTCCTTTATAAAGACTATATGGTTGGTTGGTTGGTATTCCTCCTTTATAAAGACTGTATGGTTGGTTGGTATTCCTCCTTTATAAAGATTGTATGGTTGGTATTCCTCCTTTATAAAGACTGTGTGGTTGGTTGGTATTCCTCCTTTATAAAGACTATATGGTTGGTTGGTATTCCTCCTTTATAAAGACTGTATGGTTGGTTGGTATTACTCCTTTATAAAGACTATATGGTTGGTATTCCTCCTTTACAAAGACTGTATGGTTGGTTGGTATTCCTCCTTTATAAAGACTGTGTGGTTGGTTGGTATTCCTCCTTTATAAAGACTGTATGGTTGGTTGGTATTCCTCCTTTATAAAGACTGTGTGGTTGGTTGGTATTCCTCCTTTATAAAGACTGTATGGTTGGTTGGTATTCCTCCTTTATAAAGACTATATGGTTGGTATTCCTCCTTTATAAAGACTGCATGGTTGGTTGGTATTCCTCCTTTATAAAGACTATATGGTTGGTTGGTATTCCTCCTTTATAAAGACTGTATGGTTGGTATTCCTCCTTTATAAAGACTGTATGGTTGGTTGGTATTCCTCCTTTATAAAGACTATATGGTTGGTTGGTATTCCTCCTTTATAAAGTCTATATGGTTGGTTGGTATTCCTCCTTTATAAAGACTGTATGGTTGGTTGGTATTCCTCCTTTATAAAGACTATATGGTTGGTTGGTATTCCTCCTTTATAAAGACTATATGGTTGGTATTCCTCCTTTATAAAGACTGTATGGTTGGTTGGTATTCCTCCTTTATAAAGACTATATGGTTGGTATTCCTCCTTTATAAAGACTGTATGGTTGGTATTCCTCCTTTATAAAGACTGTATGGTTGGTTGGTATTCCTCCTTTATAAAGACTATATGGTTGGTTGGTATTCCTCCTTTATAAAGACTATATGGTTGGTATTCCTCCTTTATAAAGACTGTATGGTTGGTATTCCTCCTTTATAAAGACTGTATGGTTGGTTGGTATTCCTCCTTTATAAAGACTATATGGTTGTTTGGTATTCCTCCTTTATAAAAACGATATGGTTGGTTGGTATTCCTCCTTTATAAAGACTATATGGTTGGTTGGTATTCCTCCTTTATAAAGACTGTATGGTTGGTTGGTATTCCTCCTTTATAAAGATTGTATGGTTGGTATTCCTCCTTTATAAAGACTGTGTGGTTGGTTGGTATTCCTCCTTTATAAAGACTATATGGTTGGTATTCCTCCTTTATAAAGACTGTATGGTTGGTATTCCTCCTTTATAAAGACTGTATGGTTGGTTGGTATTCCTCCTTTATAAAGACTATATGGTTGTTTGGTATTCCTCCTTTATAAAGACGATATGGTTGGTTGGTATTCCTCCTTTATAAAGACTGTATGGTTGGTTGGTATTCCTCCTTTATAAAGATTGTATGGTTGGTATTCCTCCTTTATAAAGACTGTATGGTTGGTTGGTATTCCTCCTTTATAAAGACTATATGGTTGGTATTCCTCCTTTATAAAGACTGTATGGTTGGTTGGTATTCCTCCTTTATAAAGACTGTATGGTTGGTATTCCTCCTTTATAAAGACTATATGGTTGGTATTCCTCCTTTATAAAGACTATATGGTTGGTTGGTATTCCTCCTTTATAAAGACTGTATGGTTGGTTGGTATTCCTCCTTTATAAAGACTATATGTTTGGTATTCCTCCTTTCAATGACAGACTGACCAGGTGAATCCAGGTGAAAGCTATGATCCCTTATTGATGTTGCCTGTTAAATCCACTTCAATCAGTGTAGATGAAGGGGGGGAGACAGGTTAACAAATGAGTGGTATAGTTAGTTTGGCAGTGGTGTAGTCAGTTTAGCAGTGGTGTAGTTAGTTTGGCAGTGGTGTAGTCAGTTTAGCAGTGGTGTAGTTAGTTTAGCAGTGGTGTAGTCTGTTTGGCAGTGGTGTAGTCAGTTTAGCAGTGGTGTAGTTAGTTTGGCAGTGGTATAGTCTGTTTGGCAGTGGTGTAGTCAGTTTAGCAGTGGTGTAGTTAGTTTGGCAGTGGTGTAGTCAGTTTAGCAGTGGTGTAGTTAGTTTGGCAGTGGTGTAGTTAGTTTGGCAGTGGTGTAGTCAGTTTAGCAGTGGTGTAGTTAGTTTGGCAGTGGTGTAGTCAGTTTAGCAGTGGTGTAGTTAGTTTAGCAGTGGTGTAGTCTGTTTGGCAGTGGTGTAGTCAGTTTAGCAGTGGTGTAGTTAGTTTGGCAGTGGTGTAGTCTGTTTGGCAGTGGTGTAGTCAGTTTAGCAGTGGTGTAGTTAGTTTGGCAGTGGTGTAGTCAGTTTAGCAGTGGTGTAGTTAGTTTAGCAGTGGTGTAGTCAGTTTAGCAGTGGTGTAGTTAGTTTAGCAGTGGTATAGTTAGTTTAGCAGTGGTGTAGTCAGTTTAGCAGTGGTGTAGCCAGTTTAGCAGTGGTGTAGTTAGTTTAGCAGTGGTGTAGTCAGTTTAGCAGTGGTGTAGTTAGTTTGGCAGTCATGTTTCAGCACCTCCCAAACCAGATGAAAGATGTTATATCACTAGTCCTCCCTCTTCCTGAAAGATGTTATATCACTAGTCCTCCCTCTTCCTGAAAGATGTTATATCACTAGTCCTCCCTCTTCCTGAAAGATTTTATATCACTAGTCCTCCCTCTTCCTGAAAGATGTTATATCACTAGTCCTCCCTCTTCCTGAAAGATTTTATATCACTAGTCCTCCCTCTTCCTGAAAGATGTTATATCACTAGTCCTCCTCTTCCTGAAAGATGTTATATCACTAGTCCTCCCTCTTCCTGCTTGTTTCCCCTCCTTTTTCAGTCCTGAGATACAGTGGCCTTTTATTTGACTCTGTGCAGTCTGTTTTCATGAGACGCCCACAAGACGAGCAGGCAGGCATATAGTGTTTCAGAGTCCCCTGGTAATGTGATTGTCCAGTGACATGTCTATTCCATGACTTGTGGTTTATCTGAAAGACTTGTTTATACAGACCTATCGAATTTGGGCGACCAATGCTAATGCTGATTGAGATCTCTTGTTTTGGAGGAGTTCAGTCGTTTTGAAACTCCCCAAGCCCATTACTCTCCATTGGCCAGATGATGAACATGTAGATGTCTATATTTCTGCAAGTGTCACCATGTGTGCTTTAAGTTTTCTGTCACAAATTATGTTGTATCAGTTATTCTCTAGATGGGCTTTTGTGAAGTTATGAGACTTCCACGGTAAATTAAATCCTCTTAACTAAATCACACACAAGAGCCCAATTTGGCATGGTGAGAGACATTCAGCTGCATTGGGAATCACTGAAAGGGGAAATTGGGTCGGAAACCTACAAGAGGTTAACCAAACTATTTACTTAATTCTGTTGATGTAGAGTATGATTACATTGGATTACTCATTTTGAAGGGAGTTTTACAAAGTGCAGTTTGAGGAAGAGGGAGAGAGAAATGGAGAGAGAGAGCAGGAGATAGCAGGAGGGGGAGGGAGAGAGAAACAGAGAGAGAGAGCAGGAGATAGCAGGAGGGGGCGAGGGAGAGAGCGGATGGGAGCGGGAGAGAGTGGAAGGGAGAAGGAGAGAGAGCCGGAGGGAGAAGAAGAGAGCTGGAGGGGGAGGGAGAGGGAGAGAGGCGGATGGGAGCGGGAGAGAGTGGGAGGGAGAAGGAGAGAGCCGGAGGGAGAAGAAGAGAGCTGGAGGGGGAGGGAGAGGGAGAGAGCGGATGGGAGCGGGAGAGAGTGGGAGGGAGAAGGAGAGAGCCGGAGGGAGAAGAAGAGAGCTGGAGGGGGAGGGAGAGGGAGAGAAGGAGATGGGAGCGGGAGAGAGTGGGAGGGAGAAGGAGAGATCCGGAGGGAGATGGAGAGAGCCGGAGGGAGAAGAAGAGAGCTGGAGGGGGAGGGAGAGGGAGAGAGGGGAGATGGAGAGAGCCGGAGGGAGAAGAAGAGAGCTGGAGGGGGAGGGAGAGGAGAGGGAGATGGAGAGAGCCGCAGTCTCCCTGTCTTCTGATGAAATAGCTTCTTGAAGGGTAGTTTGGATCATATCTGTCTCACTTGAAATGAGAGCGACTGTATCTGCCTCTCTTAACAAATGATAAGATATTAAACCTGTTAACATTCAGACCAACTAGAGTGATGACTGTTTCTAATTATGAATCTCAACCAGGGAGAGCTACAGTATGTGGAACAAAAGAAGCCATTCTACCCGATGGCTATTTGATGTCCCCAGCCGACTGCCCCCTCAGTGTCCCCTCACAGTGCACTGGTGACCCACAACCGT
>NW_027014365.1:12500-13685 GCF_036934945.1 Oncorhynchus masou masou | reverse complement strand
AAATCATCAAGGAACCTACCAGGTACAACCCAAATTAAAACAACCCTGCCATCCTACAATCTAAGCTTGATGCCCTCAATCTCACACAAAATGATCAATGAACCTACCAGGTACAACCCCAAATCCGGAAACATGGGCACCCTCATAGATATCATCCTGACCAACCTGCCCTCTAAATACACCTCTGTTGTCTTCAACTAGGATCTCAGCGATCACTGCCTCATTGCCTGCGTCCGTATTGGGTCTGCGGTCAAACGACCACCCCTCATCACTGTCAAACGCTCCCTAAAACACTTTCTAATCGACCTGGGCCGGGTATCCTGGAAGGATATTGACCTCATTCCGTCAGTAGAGGTGTTTTCCTCACCATCTTAAATAAGCATGCCCGAATTCAAAAAATATAGAACCAGGAACAGATATAGTCCTTGGTTCACTCCAGACCTGACTGCCCTTGACCAGCACAAAAACATCCTGTGGCGTACTGCATTAGCATCGAATAGACCCTGCGATATGAAACTCTTCAGGGAAGTCAGGAACCAATATACACAGGCAGTTTGAAAAGCAACGGCTAGCTTTTCAAACAGAAATTTGCATCCTGTAGCACAAACTCAAAAAAGTTCTGTGACACTAAAGTCCATGGAGAATAAGGGCACTGTAACGGCATTCTTTTTTAGTTGAAGGAGAGTCGGACCGAAATGCAGCGTGTAAGTTACTCATGTTTAATAGTGAAGACAAACAAACGAACTATACATGAAATAACTTAATAAATACGAAAACAACAAACAGAACGTGAAACCTAATACAGCCTGACTGGTGCAAACTACACAGAGACAGGAACAATCACCCACGAAATGCAAGCGAAATCAGGCTACCTAAATACGGTTCCCAATCAGCGACAACGAGAATCACCTGACTCTGATTGAGAACCGCCTAAGGCAGCCAAACTATTAAACACACACACACCCTAATCAACTACAATCCCAAACACTACAAACCCCAATACGAAAATATAATACATAATAACCCCATGTCACACCCTGGTCTGACTAACTAATAAACTAAAACACAAAATACTAAGACCAAGGCGTGACAGGCACCTCCTCCCAGCTGCCCACTGCACTGAGGCTAGGAAACACTGACACCACCGATAAATCCACTATAATTGAGAATTTCAATAATAATTTT
>NW_027014365.1:0-7500 GCF_036934945.1 Oncorhynchus masou masou | reverse complement strand
AAACAGACAGAGAGGAAGAGAGAAACAGACAGAGAGGAAGAGAGAGAAACAGACAGAGAGGAAGAGAGAGAAACAGACAGAGAGGAAGAGAGAAACAGACAGAGAGGAAAAGAGAGAAACAGACAGAGAGGAAGAGAGAAACAGACAGAGGAAGAGAGAAACAGACAGAGGAAAAGAGAGAAACAGACAGAGAGAAACAGACAGAGGAAAGAGAGAAACAGACAGAGAGAAAGAGAGAGAGAAACAGACAGAGGAAGTGAGAGAAACAGACAGAGAGGAAGAGAGAGAAACATACAGAGGAAGAGAGAGAAACAGACAGAGGAAGTGAGAGAAACAGACAGAGAGGAGAGAGAGAAACATACAGAGAGGAAGAGAGAAACATACAGAGGAAGAGAGCAGAAACAGACAGAGGAAGAGAGAAACAGACAGAGGAAGAGAGAAACAGACAGAGGAAAGAGAGAAACAGACAGAGAGAGAGAGAGAGAGAAACAGACAGAGGAAGAGAGAAGAAACAGACAGAGAGAAGAGAGAGAGAAACAGACAGAGGGAAGAGAGAGAAACAGACAGAGAGGAAGAGGTAGAAACAGACAGAGGAAGAGAGAGAGAGTGAGAGAGAGAAACAGACAGGAGAGGAAGAGAGAGAGAAACAGACAGGGAAGAGGTAGAAACAGACAGAGAAGAAGAGAGAGTGAGAGAGAGAAACAGACAGAGAGGAAGAGAGAGAGAAACAGACAGGGGAAGAGAGAGAGACAGACAGAGAGGAAGAGAGAGAGAAACAGAGAGGAAGAGAGAGAAACAGACAGAGAGGAAGAGAGAGAGAACGGACAGAGGAAGAGAGAGAAACAGACAGAGAGGAAGAGAGAGAGACAGAGAGAAACAGACAGAGACAGAAAGGAAGAGACAGAGAGGGAGGAAGGAAGAGAGACAGAGAGGGAGGAAGGAAGAGAGAGACAGAGAGAGAAGACAGAGAGAAAGACAGAGACAGAAAGGAAGAGACACAGAGAGAGAGAGACAGAGAGGGAGGAAGAGAGAGAAACAGACAGAGAGAAAATTACAAAAGCGGTATCTGTCAGCAGTATCAGCTACCGTTTACTTTTAATGATGTAAAAGTACATTCATCTCCTGTAGTAGGTCTGTAGATGTGGATGCGCCCCGTATGGCACCCTGTTCCCTATAGTGCATGTGATTCCACTTCCTGTGTCCCTGGTATCCATGGAAACCAGAGCTGTATCCGTGGAAACCGAGGGCTGCTACAAAAAAATGGTTTAAAAAAAAAGAAGTAAATAAATAAAAAGCAGCAACCAAAAACAACAAATGAAAAGGTTGTTGTGACTATATAGGAAACAGGCTGTCATCTGAGACCCAGCCAGGGTATAAGGGGACAGACTGGGCTAGAAGGACGTCTGGGAACTGTTGCTACCACAGCACTTTGGTCATAGAACGGTTTGGGTTGAGTACAGGAGACGATGACAGTCGGCCCGTCGGTCCTTTTTGTGCCGTTTGAGTTGTGATTTGGCAAACTAAAACTCAACTGAGGAATGGGACTGGGAGGGAGGAACTACAGGATTTGGGGGAGGGACAAGGAAGGGACAGAGGAATTGTGGGTAAAAATGAATAAATAAATCTGGGAGTTGTAGGCTACAGTGTTTTCAGGGGAGGGTGTTTTTAGAGTTACGAGACGTTTTCTGATTTTGAACAGTGCAGTAATCATCCTCGTTAGGGACTTGAAGACATTCATTAGAGATTGGTGGGATTTCAAAATCAAAAACGTACTGCAGGTTAGATCAGTTTGAAGATGGTCTCTCAAAGTCTCAAAGAAGGTTTTCAAATCCCTCGGTAGAAACACACTAACTAGCTAACTAACTAACAAGACATATTTTTTATGCAAATATAGAGCTTTTTCTCTTTCTGTTGAACAAGATCACCCCCCCCCCCCCTTCTTGTAGTTTCACAATAAAAGTCCCCTCTGTAATACATCAAGGAACGTTTCAGAATAAGAGTCTGTTCGTAGAGGAAAATAGTGTTCCTTAAGGAAGAGAGAAAGAGTCCTCTGGTAAAAAAAAAGAAGAAGAAGAGATCACGAGTGTCTGTCTTCGTCGAGGTTGTTCAGAGGCGGACATTTTATAATGAGGTTGTGCGACGGCCATTTTGAGGTTCTTCTTTCTCCAAAGTCACAACAATAGTCACTGTCACAGGACGTTGCCATGCGATACTCAAATAATAGTACTGATAATATTAATAACGATAATAATAGTAAGAATCACATCTTTAATTCTAACTTGTTTTAATATGTATAAAAGAGCGACGGGCGGAGAGAGGTTTTATACAGTGTTTCAACGGTTCTCCTCGGTGCTGTGTCCCAAATCACATGTATTCCCTATACAGTGTACAACTTTCTAGGGAAGAAAGTGCTATTTGCGACCCTTGTTGATTTGGCACATACACTGTGGCGTACTCCCACTCGTGAGACTACCAGTCCATATAATATCGTGTTTGTTGTGTTTCTTTTTGTGCTCATCCAAAACCTAGTTTTAGTAGAAACAGCGACAGAATAGTCTGGGAGAAATAGTATCTCAGGATCTTCTGTTAAAAAATTATTTTGAATCAAGTTCTTCATTTGTTTTTTTTAAAATCGTTTTAATTTCATTTGGTCCATGTTTTTTAAAAGCTGAGAGAGAGAGGTGTGTGTGTGTGGGTGTGTGTGTGTGTGTGCGGTGTGTGTGTGTGTGGTGTGTGTGTGTGTGTGTGTGTGTGTGTGTGTGTGTGTGTGTGTGTGTGTGTGTGACTTGTGTGTGTGTGTGTCTATCTGTGTGTCTGTGTGTCGTGTGTGTGTGTCTGTGTGTGTGCGTGTGTGTGTGTGCGTGTGTGTGTGTCTGTCGTGTGTGTGTGTGTGTGTGTGTGTGTGTGTGTGTGTGTGTGTGTGTGCGTGTGCATTTGTGTGTAGATGTTCCAGCTTTAGCAGAGACGTAAATCAGAAACGACCGCGGAATCTGTAACGCTTCATCTTTCCAGGTGGAATAGAGAGCCCTTAGTCTCCGTGCGACCTCCGACCTCCGTCCTCCTACTAACTAAGTAGTGACAGGGCCTCGTCATCACACGCCACCAGCCCCTTCAGGACTTCTGCTGTGCCGAGACACCTTTCCAATAGTCTAGTATGCGGTCGCAGATCCTCGTCCTTGGCGACCTGCAAACTCCTCCGCAGTGCGTGTCCCGCCGCCATGTATTCCTCCTCGTAGTCTCGTCTCTGTGTCTCTTCCCGGTGGGTTTTGAACTTCTCCCAGATGCCGACGACGGGGTGCAGGAGTACTCAGGACTGGACTTCGTAGCTCAGGTTGTGGTACTGCGGGGACAGCTGGGGCGTAGGCTGGAGGAGATCAGATGTTAGATCAACACTTTATTCATCCCAGAGGGAAATTGGTTTGTCAAACTCAGTATATACACACACCCAACTAATCAACCAACCAATCGACCGACTGACCGACCGATCGACTGACAGACCAACCAACCAACCAACCAACCAACCAACCAGCCAATTGACCCGATCATCCAACCAACCAACCAACCAACCAACCAATTGACCGATCATTCAACCAACCAACCAACCAATTAACCGATCATCCAACCAATCAATCAACCAATCAACCAACCAACCAACCAACCAATTGATCGATCATCCAACCAATCAACCAACCAATCAACCAACCAACCAATTAACCGATCATCCAACCAATCAACCAACCAACCAATCAACCAATCAACCAACCAACCAACCAACTGACCAATCAACCAACTGACCAATCAACCAACCGACCAACCAAACAACCAACCAATCAACCAACCAATTGATCAATCAATCAACCAACCAACTAATTGACCGATCATCCAACCAACCAATCAATCAAACAATCAACCAACCATCTGATCATCCAACCAATCAACCAACCAATTGAACAATCATCCAACCAACAAACCAATCAACCAACCGACCAATCAACCAACCAATTGACCAATCATCCTACCAACCAACCAACCAACCAATCAACCAACCAACCAACCAATTGACCGATCATCCAACCAACCAATCAACCAGTCAGTGTTACCTAGCTCTCTGGGGTGTCTCCCCAGGGTGAGGGGTTCCAGGATGGAAGAGGGTTTCCTGCTACTCAGCTCCTCAAGCTCGTCAGAGTCAGGGAGGCGCTGGGGGCCCGAGTGCGAGTGGCGCTGCTCCTTGTACTGTCGGACCTTATAATAAATATAAACATAATAATACCTCATATCATAATACGACTATGTAGTTATCCTATCACTATACTATATTAATACTACTATGTAGTTATCCTATCACTATACTATATTAATACTACTGTAATACCACTATGTAGTTATCCTATCACTATACTATATTAATACTACTATGTAGTTATCCTATCACTATACTATATTAATACTACTGTAATACCACTATGTAGTTATCCTATCACTATACTATATTAATACTACTATGTAGTTATCCTATCACTATACTATATTAATACCACTATGTAGTTATCCCATACTATACTATATTAATACTACTGTAGTTATCCTATCACTATACTATATTAATACCACTATGTGATTATCCTATCACTATACTATATTAATACCACTATGTAGTTATCCTATCACTATACTATATTAATACTACTATGTAGATTATCATATCACTATACTATATTAATACCACTATGTAGTTATCCTATCACTATACTATATTAATACTACTGTAATACTACTATGTAGTTATCCTATCACTATACTATATTAATACTACTATACTATACTA
Source organism: Oncorhynchus masou masou (assembly GCF_036934945.1). Lineage (NCBI taxonomy): Eukaryota > Metazoa > Chordata > Actinopteri > Salmoniformes > Salmonidae > Oncorhynchus > Oncorhynchus masou. Next base: position 2,675 of record NW_027014365.1, on the reverse strand, counting down.
AACTATATTAATACCACTATGTAGTTATCCTATCACTATACTATATTAATACTACTATGTAGTTATCCTATCACTATACTATATTAATACCACTATGTAGTTATCCTATCACTATACTATATTAATACTACTGTAATACTACTATGTAGTTATCCTATCACTATACTATATTAATACTACTATACTACTATGTAGTTATCCTATCACTATACTATATTAATACCACTATGTTAGTTATCATATCACTATACTATATTAATACTACTGTAATACCACTATAGTTATCTATCATTACTATACTACTATGTAGTTATCCTATCACTATACTATATTAATACCACTATGTAGTTATCCTATCACTATACTATATTAATACTACTGTAATACTACTATGTAGTTATCCTATCACTATACTATATTAATACTACTGTATACCACTAGTTATCCTATCACTATACTATATTAATGCTACTATGCTATATTAATACCACTATGTAGTTATCATATCACTATACTATATTAATACCACTATGTGAATTATCCTATCACTATACTATATTAATACTACTATGTAGTTATCCTATCACTATACTTATATTAATACCACTATGTAGTTATCCTATCACTATACTATATTAATACTACTATGTAGTTATCCTATCACTATACTATATTAATACCACTATGTAGTTATCCTATCACTATACTATATTAATACTACTATGTAGTTATCCTATCACTATACTATATTAATACCACTATGTAGTTATCCTATCACTATACTATATTAATACTACTGTAATACTACTATGTAGTTATCCTATCACTATACTATATTAATACTACTATGTAGTTATCCTATCACTATACTATATTAATACTACTGTAATACTACTATGTAGTTATCCTATCACTATACTATATTAATACTACTATGTAGTTATCCTATCACTATGCTATATTAATACCACTATGTAGTTATCCTATCACTATACTATATTAATACTACTGTAATACCACTATGTAGTTATCCTATCACTATACTATATTAATACTACTATGTAGTTATCCTATCACTATACTATATTAATACTACTGTAATACCACTATGTAGTTATCCTATCACTATACTATATTAATACTACTATGTAGTTATCCTATCACTATACTATATTAATACCACTATGTAGTTATCATATCACTATACTATATTAATACTACTATGTAGTTATCCTATCCCTATACTATATTAATACCACTATACTAGTTATCCTATCACTATACTATATTAATACCACTAAAATGTAGTTATCCTATCACTATACTATATTAATACTACTATGTACTTATCCTATTACTATGCTATATTAATACCACTATGTAGTTATCCTATCACTATACTATATTAATACTACTGTAATACTACTATGTAAGTTATCCTATCACTATAACATATTAATACTACTATGTAGTTATCCTATCCTATTACTATATTAATACCAACCATTTATTAATCATATCACTATACTATATTAATACTACTATGTAGTTATCTATCACTATACTATATTAATACCACTATGTAGTTACCAATCACTCTATACTATATTAATACTACTAACACTTTATGTAACATTCCACTATCACTATACTATATTAATACTAAATGTAATACTACTATGTAGTTATCCTATCACTATACTATATTAATACTACTATGTAGTTATCATATCACTATACTATAATACTACTGTAATACCACTATGTAGTTATCCTATCACTATACTATATTAATACTACTATGTAGTTATCCTATCACTATACTATATTAATACCACTATGTAGTTATCCTATCACTATACTATATTAATACTACTGTAATACTACTATGTAGTTATCCTATCACTATACTATATTAATACTACTGTAATACCACTATGTAGTTATCCTATCACTATACTATATTAATACTACTATGTAGTTATCCTATTACTATGCTATATTAATACCACTATGTAGTTATCATATATCACTATATATATTAATACCACTATGTAGTTATCCTATCACTATACTATATTAATACTACTATGTAGTTATCCTATCACTATGCTATATTAATACCACTATGTAGTTATCCTATCACTATACTATATTAATACTACTATGTAGTTATCCTATCACTATACTAATATTAATTACCAATACTATATTATACATTACTAAATTATATTAATATATTGTTTAAAATTATATTATACCTATATTTATAAAACTATGTGGTTAACCTATCACTATACTATATTAATACCATAGTAATTTCACTATGTAGTTATCATGTCACTATGCTATATTAATACTACTGTAATACTACTATAGTTATCCTATCACTATACTATATTAATACTACTGCATACTTATCCTATCACTATGCTATATTAATATATTTACTATGTAGTTATCCTATCACTATACTATATTAATACTACTGTAATACTACACCCCACAGTCCAGTACCTTCTGACCTCTGCCAGAAGTAAGATGGCAGCGGCAGAGCGTCCCAGCGGTGTTTCAGGTCGACGAGGTCTTCTCCATGTACCCAATTGTGAGGTTCCCAGTGCGCCCGTCGGGGCTGGCAGGAGGTGTTGATTATGATGGAGGATGGTGATGATGTT
>NW_027014364.1:0-13690 GCF_036934945.1 Oncorhynchus masou masou | reverse complement strand
GAGTTATAGTTATAGTAAAGGAGTTATAGTAAAGGGGTTATAGTAAAGGAGTAATAGTTATAGTAAAGGAGTTATAGTTATAGTAAAGGGGTTATAGTAAAGGAGTTATAGTAAAGGAGTAATAGTTATAGTAAAGGGGTCATAGTAAATGAGTTATAGTAAAGGAGTTATAGTTATAGTAAAGGAGTTATAGTAAAGGAGTTATAGTTATAGTAAAGGGGTTATAGTAAATGAGTTATAGTAAAGGAGTTATAGTTATAGTAAAGGGGTTATAGTAAAGGAGTTATAGTAAAGGAGTAATAGTTATAGTAAAGGGGTTATAGTAAAGGAGTTATATTAAAGGAGTTATAGTTATAGTAAAGGAGTTATAGTTATAGTAAAGGGATTATAGTAAAGGAGTTATAGTAAAGGGGTTATATTAAAGGAGTTATAGTAAAGGGGTTATAGTAAAGGAGTTATAGTAAAGGAGTTATAGTAAAGGAGTTATAGTAAAGGAGTTATAGTAAAGGGGTTATAGTAAAGGAGTTATAGTAAAGGAGTTAAAGTTATAGTAAAGGGGTTATAGTAAAGGAGTTATAGTTATACTAAAGGAGTTATAGTAAAGGAGTTATAGTAAAGGGGTTATAGTAAAGGAGTTATAGTAAAGGGGTTATAGTAAAGGAGTTATAGTAAAGGAGTTATAGTAAAGATGTTATAGTAAAGGGGTTTTAGTAAAGGGAGTTAAAGTTATAGTAAAGGAGTTATAGTTATAGTAAGTACATAGTTATAGTAAAGGAGTTATAGTAAAGGAGTTATAGTTATAGTAAAGGGGTTATAGTAAAGGAGTTATAGTAAGGAGTTATAGTAAAGGAGTTATAGTAAAGGGGTTATAGTAAAGGAGTTATAGTAAAGGAGTTAAAGTTATAGTAAAGGGGTTATAGTAAAGGAGTTATAGTTATAGTAAAGGAGTTATAGTAAAGGAGTTATAGTAAAGGGGTTATAGTAAAGGAGTTATAGTAAAGGGGTTATAGTAAAGGAGTTAGTAAAGGGGTTATAGTAAAGGAGTTATAGTAAAGGGGGTTAGCAGTAAAGGAGTTAAAGTTATAGTAAAGGAGTTATAGTAAAGGAGTTATAGTTATAGTAAAGGAGTTATAGTAAAGGAGTTATAGTTATAGTAAAGGGGTTATAGTAAAGGAGTTATAGTTATAGTAAAGGAGTTATAGTTATAGTAAAGGAGTTATAGTAAAGGAGTTATAGTAAAGGAGTAATAGTTATAGTAAAGGGGTTATAGTAAAGGAGTTATAGTTATAGTAAAGGAGTTATAGTTATAGTAAAGGGGTTATAGTAAAGGAGTTATAGTAAAGGAGTTATAGTAAAGGAGTTATAGTAAAGGAGTTATAGTAAAGGGGTTATAGTTATAGTAAAGGGGTTATAGTAAAGGCGTTATAGTAAAGGGGTTATAGTAAAGGGGTTATAGTAAAGGAGTTATAGTAAAGGAGTTATAGTTATAGTAAAGGAGTTATAGTAAAGGAGTTATAGTTATAGTAAAGGAGTTATAGTAAAGGAGTTATAGTTATAGTAAAGGAGTTATAGTAAAGGGGTTATAGTAAAGGAGTTATAGTAAAGGGGTTATAGTAAAGGAGTTAAAGTTATAGTAAAGGGGTTATAGTTATAGTAAAGGAGTTATAGTAAAGGAGTTATAGTAAAGGAGTTATAGTTATAGTAAAGGGGTTATAGTAAAGGAGTTATAGTTATAGTAAAGGAGTTATAGTTATAGTAAAGGAGTTATAGTAAAGGAGTTATAGTAAAGGAGTTATAGTTATAGTAAAGGAGTTATAGTAAAGGAGTTATAGTAAAGGAGTTATAGATATAGTAAAGGGGTTATAGTAAAGGGGTTATAGTAAAGGAGTTATAGTAAAGGAGTTATAGTTATAGTAAAGGGGTTATAGTAAAGGAGTTATAGTTATAGTAAAGGGTTATAGTTATAGTAAAGGAGTTATAGTTATAGTAAAGGGGTTATAGTAAAGGAGTTATAGTTATAGTAAAGGAGTTATAGTAAAGGGGTTATAGTAAAGGAGTTATAGTAAAGGGGTTATAGTAAAGGAGGTTTATAGTAAAGGAGTTATAGTAAAAGGGTTATAGTAAAGAAGTAATTATAGTAAAGGAGTTATAGTTATAGTAAAGGAGTTATAGTAAAGGGTTTATAGTAAAGGAGTATAGTTATAGTAAAGGGGTTATAGTTAAAGGGGTTATAGTAAAGGAGTTATAGTAAAGGAGTTATAGTTATAGTAAAGGAGTTATAGTTATACTAAAGGAGTTATAGTAAAGGAGTTATAGTAAAGGAGTTAAAGTTATAGTAAAGGGGTTATAGTAAAGGAGTTATAGATATACTAAAGAAGTTATAGTAAAGGAGTTATAGTAAAGGGGTTATAGTAAAGGAGTTATAGTAAAGGGGTTATAGTAAAGGAGTTATAGTAAAGGAGTTATAGTAAAGGAGTTAAAGTTATAGTAAAGGGGTTATAGTAAAGGAGTTATAGTAAAGGGGTTATAGTAAAGGGGTTATAGTAAAGGAGTTATAGTAAAGGAGTTAAAGTTATAGTAAAGGGGTTATAGTAAAGGAGTTATAGTTATACTAAAGGAGTTATAGTAAAGGAGTTATAGTAAAGGGGTTATAGTAAAGGAGTTATAGTAAAGGGGTTATAGTAAAGGAGTTATAGTAAAGGAGTTATAGTAAAGGGGTTATAGTAAAGGAGTTAAAGTTATAGTAAAGGAGTTATAGTTATAGTAAAGGGGTTATAGTTATAGTAAAGGAGTTATAGTAAAGGAGTTATAGTAAAGGAGTTATAGTTATAGTAAAGGGGTTATAGTAAAGGAGTTATAGTTATAGCAAAGGGGTTATAGTTATAGTAAAGGAGTTATAGTAAAGGAGTTATAGTTATAGTAAAGGAGTTATAGTAAAGGAGTTATAGTAAAGGAGTTATAGTTATAGTAAAGGGGTTATAGTAAAGGAGTTATAGGAGTAAGTAAAGGAGTTATAGTTATAGTAAAGGGTTATAGTAAAGGAGTTATAGTCATAGTAAAGGGGTTATAGTAAAGGAGTTATAGTTATAGTAAAGGGGTTATAGTAAAGGAGTTATAGTTATAGTAAAGGAGTTATAGTAAAGGGGTTATAGTAAAGGAGTTATAGTAAAGGGGTTATAGTAAAGGAGTTATAGTAAAGGGGTTATAGTAAAGGAGTTATAGTAAAGGGGTTATAGTAAAGGAGTTATAGTTATAGTAAAGGAGTTATAGTTATAGTAAAGGAGTTATAGTAAAGGGGTTATAGTAAAGGAGTAATAGTTATAGTAAAGGAGTTATAGTTATAGTAAAGGGGTTATAGTAAAGGAGTTATAGTAAAGGAGTAATAGTTATAGTAAAGGGGTCATAGTAAATGAGTTATAGTAAAGGAGTTATAGTTATAGTAAAGGAGTTATAGTAAAGGAGTTATAGTTATAGTAAAGGGGTTATAGTAAATGAGTTATAGTAAAGGAGTTATAGTTATAGTAAAGGGGTTATAGTAAAGGAGTTATAGTAAAGGAGTAATAGTTATAGTAAAGGGGTTATAGTAAAGGAGTTATATTAAAGGAGTTATAGTTATAGTAAAGGAGTTATAGTTATAGTAAAGGGGTTATAGTAAAGGAGTTATAGTAAAGGAGTAATAGTAAAGGAGTTATAGTAAAGGAGTTATAGTAAAGGGGTTATAGTAAAGGAGTTATAGTAAAGGAGTTATAGTAAAGGAGTTATAGTAAAGGGGTTATAGTAAAGGAGTTATAGTAAAGGAGTTATAGTTATAGTAAAGGGGTTATAGTAAAGGAGTTATAGTAAAGGAGTTATAGTAAAGGAGTTATAGTAAAGGAGTTATAGTTATAGTAAAGGGGTTATAGTAAAGGAGTTATAGTTATAGTAAAGGAGTTATAGTAAAGGAGTTATAGTAAAGGAGTTATAGTAAAGGGGTTATAGTAAAGGAGTTATAGTAAAGGGGTTATAGTAAAGGAGTTATAGTAAAGGGGTTATAGTAAAGGAGTTATAGTAAAGGGGTTATAGTAAAGGAGTTAAAGTTATAGTAAAGGAGTTATAGTAAAGGAGTTATAGTTATACTAAAGGAGTTATAGTAAAGGAGTTATAGTAAAGGGGTTATAGTAAAGGAGTTATAGTAAAGGAGTTATAGTTATAGTAAAGGAGTTATAGTTATAAAAGGAGTTATAGTAAAGGAGTTATAGTAAAGGAGTTAAAGTATAGTTATAGTAAAGGAGTTATAGTTATAAAAGGAGTTATAGTAAAGGATAGTTATAGTAAAGGGGTTATAGTAAAGGAGTTATAGTAAAGGAGGTTATAGTAAAGGAGTTATAGTAAAGGAGTTATAGTAAAGGAGTTAAAGTTATAGTTTATAGTAAAGGAGTTATAGTAAAGGGGTTATAGTTATAGTAAAGGAGTTATAGTAAAGGGGTTATAGTAAAGGAGTTATAGAAAAGGGGTTATAGTAAAGGGGTTATAGAAAAGGAGTTATAGTAAAGGAGTTATAGTAAAGGGGTTATAGTAAAGGAGTTATAGTAAAGGGGTTATAGTAAAGGAGTTATAGTAAAGGGGTTATAGTAAAGGAGTTATAGTAAAGGAGTTATAGTAAAGGAGTTATAGTTATAGTAAAGGGGTTATAGTAAAGGAGTTATAGTAAAGGAGTTATAGTAAAGGGGTTATAGTAAAGGAGTTATAGTAAAGGAGTTATAGTTATAGTAAAGGAGTTATAGTAAAGGAGTTATAGTAAAGGAGTTATAGTAAAGGAGTTATAGTAAAGGGGTTATAGTAAAGGAGTTATAGTAAAGGGGTTATAGTTATAGTAAAGGGGTTATAGTAAAGGAGTTATAGTAAAGGAGTTATAGTTATAGTAAAGGAGTTATAGTTATAGTAAAGGAGTTATAGTAAAGGAGTTATAGTTATAGTAAAGGAGTTATAGTAAAGGGGTTATAGTAAAGGAGTTATAGTAAAGGGGTTATAGTAAAGGGGTTATAGTAAAGGAGTTATAGTAAAGGAGTTATAGTAAAAGGGTTATAGTAAAGGAGTTATAGTAAAGGAGTTATAGTTATAGTAAAGGAGTTATAGTAAAGGAGTAAAGGAGTAATAGTTATAGTAAAGGAGTTATAGTTATAGTAAAGGGGTTATAGTAAAGGAGTTATAGTAAAGGAGTAAGTTATAGTAAAGGAGTTATAGTTATAAAAGGAGTTATAGTAAAGGAGTTATAGTAAAGGAGTTATTATAGTAAAGGGGTTATAGTAAAGGAGTTATAGTAAAAAGTTATAGTTATAGTAAAGGAGTTATAGTAAAGGGGTTATAGTAAAGGAGTTATAGTTATAGTAAAGGGGTTATAGTTATAGTAAAGGAGTTATAGTAAAGGAGTTATTATAGTAAAGGGGTTATAGTTATAGTAAAGGGGTTATAGTAAAGGAGTTATAGTAAAGGAGTTATAGTTATAGTAAAGGGGTTATAGTAAAGGAGTTATAGTTAAAAAGGGAGTTATAGTAAAGGAGTTATAGTAAAGGAGTTATAGTAAAGGAGTTATAGTAAAGGGGTTATAGTAAAGGAGTTATAGTAAAGGGGTTATAGTAAAGGAGTTAAAGTTATAGTAAAGGAGTTATAGTAAAGGAGTTATAGTTATAGTAAAGGAGTTATAGTAAAGGAGTTAAAAAGGGGTTATAGTAAAGGGGTTATAGTAAAGGAGTTATAGTTATAGTTATAAGTAAAGGAGTTATAGCAAAGGGGTTATAGTAAAGGAGTTATAGTTATAGTAAAGGAGTTATAGTAAAGGAGTTATAGTTATAGTAAAGGGGTTATAGTTATAGTAAAGGAGTTATAGTAAAGGAGTTATAGTTATAGTAAAGGAGTTATAGTAAAGGAGTTATAGTTATAGTAAAGGGGTTATAGTAAAGGAGTTATAGTTATAGTAAAGGGGTTATAGTAAAGGAGTTATAGTAAAGGGGTTATAGTAAAGGAGTTATAGTAAAGGAGTTATAGTAAAGGAGTTATAGTAAAGGGGTTATAGTTATAGTAAAGGAGTTATAGTTATAGTAAAGGGGTTATAGTAAAGGAGTTATAGTAAAGGGGTTATAGTAAAGGGGTTATAGTAAAGGAGTTATAGTAAAGGAGTTATAGTAAAGGGGTTATAGTAAAGGAGTTATAGTTATACTAAAGGAGTTATAGTAAAGGAGTATAGTAAAGGGGTTATAGTAAAGGAGTTATAGTAAAGGGGTTATAGTAAAGGAGTTATAGTAAAGGGGTTATAGTAAAGGAGTTATAGTTATAGTAAAGGGGTTATAGTTATAGTAAAGGAGTTATAGTAAAGGAGTTATAGTAAAGGAGTTATAGTTATAGTAAAGGGGTTATAGTTATAGTAAAGGAGTTATAGTTATAGTAAAGGAGTTATAGTTATAGTAAAGGGGTTATAGTAAAGGAGTTATAGTAAAGGAGTTATAGTAAAGGAGTTATAGTTATAGTAAAGGAGTTATAGTAAAGGAGTTATAGTTATAGTAAAGGGGTTATAGTAAAGGAGTTATAGTTATAGTAAAGGGGTTATAGTTATAGTAAAGGAGTTATAGTTATAGTAAAGGGGTTATAGTAAAGGAGTTATAGTAAAGGGGTTATAGTAAAGGAGTTATAGTAAAGGGGTTATAGTAAAGGAGTTATTGTGAAGGAGTTATAGTAAAGGAGTTATAGTAAAAGGGTTATAGTAAAGGAGATATAGTTATCGTAAAGGAGTTATAGTTATAGTAAAGGAGTTATAGTAAAGGGTTTATAGTAAAGGAGTAATAGTTATAGTAAAGGAGTTATAGTTATAGTAAAGGGGTTATAGTAAAGGAGTTATAGTAAAGGAGTTATAGTTATAGTAAAGGAGTTATAGTTATAAAGGAGTTATAGTAAAGTAAAGGAGTTATAGTTATAGTAAAGGAGTTATAGTAAAGGAGTTATAGTTATAAAGTAAAGGAGTTATAGTTTATAGTAAAGGAGTTATAGTAAAGGAGTTATAGTAAAGGAGTTAAAGTTATAGTAAAGGGGTTATAGTAAAGGAGTTATAGTAAAGGGGTTATAGTAAAGGGGTTATAGTAAAGGAGTTATAGTAAAGGAGTTAAAGTTATAGTAAAGGGGTTATAGTAAAGGAGTTATAGTTATACTAAAGGAGTTATAGTAAAGGAGTTATAGTAAAGGGGTTATAGTAAAGGAGTTATAGTAAAGGGGTTATAGTAAAGGAGTTATAGTAAAGGGGTTATAGTAAAGGAGTTAAAGTTATAGTAAAGGAGTTATAGTTATAGTAAAGGAGTTATAGTAAAGGAGTTATAGTAAAGGAGTTATAGTTATAGCAAAGGGGTTATAGTTATAGTAAAGGAGTTATAGTAAAGGAGTTATAGTAAAGGAGTTATAGTTATAGTAAAGGAGTTATAGTAAAGGAGTTATAGTAAAGGAGTTATAGTTATAGTAAAGGGGTTATAGTAAAGGGGTTATAGTAAAGGAGTTATAGTAAAGGAGTTATAGTTATAGTAAAGGGTTATAGTAAAGGAGTTATAGTAAAGGGTTATAGTTATAGTAAAGGAGTTATAGTAAAAAGGGGTTATAGTAAAGGAGTTATAGTAAAGGGGTTATAGTAAAGGAGTTATAAAAGTTATAGTAAAGGAGTTATAGTAAGGGAGTTATAGTAAAGGAGTTATAGTAAAAGGGTTATAGTAAAGGAGATATAGTTATCGTAAAGGAGTTATAGTTATAGTAAAGGAGTTATAGTAAAGGGTTTATAGTAAAGGAGTAATAGTTATAGTAAAGGAGTTATAGTTATAGTAAAGGGGTTATAGTAAAGGAGTTATAGTAAAGGAGTTATAGTTATAGTAAAGGAGTTATAGTTATACTAAAGGAGTTATAGTAAAGGAGTTATAGTAAAGGAGTTAAAGTTATAGTAAAGGGGTTATAGTAAATGTGTTATAGTAAAGGAGTTACAGTAAAGGAGTTATAGTAAAGAGGTTATAGTTATAGTAAAGGGGTTATCGTTATAGTTAAGGGGTTATAGTAAAGAAGTTATAGTAAAGGAGTTATAGTAAAGGAGTTATAGTTATAGTAAAGGAGTTATAGTAAAGGAGTTATAGTTATAGTAAAGGGGTTATAGTAAAGGAGTTATAGTAAAGGGGTTATAGTAAAGGAGTTATAGTAAAGGGGTTATAGTAAAGGAGTTATAGTAAAGGAGTTATAGTAAAGGAGTTATAGTAAAGGAGTTATAGTAAAGGGGTTATAGTTATAGTAAAGGAGTTATAGTAAAGGAGTTATAGTAAAGGAGTTATAGTTATAGTAAAGGGGTTATAGTAAAGGAGTTATAGTTATAGCAAAGGGGTTATAGTTATAGTAAAGGAGTTATAGTAAAGGAGTTATAGTAAAGGAGTTATAGTTATAGTAAAGGAGTTATAGTAAAGGAGTTATAGTTATAGTAAAGGGGTTATAGTAAAGGAGTTATAGTAAAGGAGTTATAGTAAAGGGGTTATAGTAAAGGAGTTATAGTAAAGGAGTTATAGTTATAGTAAAGGGGTTATAGTAAAGGGGTTATAGTAAAGGAGTTATAGTAAAGGGGTTATAGTAAAGGGGTTATAGTAAAGGAGTTATAGTCATTGTAAAGGGGTTAGTTATAGTAAAGGAGTTATAGTTATAGTAAAGGATAGTTATAGTAAAGGGGTTATAGTAAAGGAGTTATAGTAAAGGGTTATAGTAAAGGAGTTATTGTGAAGTTATAGTAAAGGAGTTATAGTAAAAGGGTTATAGTAAAGGAGATATAGTTATCGTAAGGAGTTATAGTTATAGTAAAGGAGTTATAGTAAAGGGTTTATAGTAAAGGAGTTAGTTATAGTAAAGGAGTTAAGGAGTTATAGTAAAGGGGTTATAGTAAAGGAGTATAGTAAAGGAGTTATAGTAAAGGGAGTTATAGTAAAGGGGTTATAGTAAAGGAGTTATAGTAAAGGTTATAGTAAAGGGGTTATAGTTTATAGTAAAGGAGTTAAAGTTATAGTAAAGGGGTTATAGTAAAGGAGTTATAGTTATACTAAAGGAGTTATAGTAAAGGAGTTATAGTAAAGGGGTTATAGTAAAGGAGTTATAGTAAAGGGGTTATAGTAAAGGAGTTATAGTAAAGGGGTTATAGTAAAGGAGTTAAAGTTATAGTAAAGGAGTTATAGTTATAGTAAAGGGGTTATAGTTATAGTAAAGGAGTTATAGTAAAGGAGTTATAGTAAAGGAGTTATAGTTATAGTAAAGGGGTTATAGTAAAGGAGTTATAGTTATAGCAAAGGGGTTATAGTTATAGTAAAGGAGTTATAGTAAAGGAGTTATAGTAAAGGAGTTATAGTTATAGTAAAGGAGTTATAGTAAAGGAGTTATAGTAAAGGAGTTATAGTTATAGTAAAGGGGTTATAGTAAAGGGGTTATAGTAAAGGAGTTATAGTAAAGGAGTTATAGTTATAGTAAAGGGTTATAGTAAAGGAGTTATAGTCATAGTAAAGGGGTTATAGTTATAGTAAAGGAGTTATAGTTATAGTAAAGGGGTTATAGTAAAGGAGTTATAGTTATAGTAAAGGAGTTATAGTAAAGGGGTTATAGTAAAGGAGTTATAGTAAAGGGGTTATAGTAAAGGAGTTATTGTAAAGGAGTTATAGTAAAGGAGTTATAGTAAAAGGGTTATAGTAAAGGAGATATAGTTATCGTAAAGGAGTTATAGTTATAGTAAAGGAGTTATAGTAAAGGGGTTATAGTAAAGGAGTAATAGTTATAGTAAAGGAGTTATAGTTATAGTAAAGGGGTTATAGTAAAGGAGTTATAGTAAAGGAGTAATAGTTATAGTAAAGGGGTCATAGTAAATGAGTTATAGTAAAGGAGTTATAGTTATAGTAAAGGAGTTATAGTAAAGGAGTTATAGTTATAGTAAAGGGGTTATAGTAAAGGGGTTATAGTAAAGGAGTTATAGTAAAGGAGTTAAAGTTATAGTAAAGGGGTTATAGTAAAGGAGTTATAGTTATACTAAAGGAGTTATAGTAAAGGAGTTATAGTAAAGGGGTTATAGTAAAGGAGTTATAGTAAAGGGGTTATAGTAAAGGAGTTATAGTAAAGGTTATAGTAAAGGAGTTAAAGTTATAGTAAAGGAGTTATAGTTATAGTAAAGGGGTTATAGTAAAAGTAAATAGTTATAGTAAAGGAGTTATAGTAAAGGAGTTATAGTTATAGTAAAGGGTTATAGTAAAGGAGTTAGTTATAGTAAAGGGGTTATAGTTATAGTAAAGGAGTTATAGTAAAGGAGTTATAGTAAAGGAGTTATAGTTATAGTAAAGGAGTTATAGTAAAGGAGTATAGTAAAGGAGTTATAGTTATAGTAAAGGGGTTATAAAGGGTTATAGTAAAGGAGTTATAGTAAAGGAGTTATAGTTATAGTAAAGGGGTTATAGTAAAGGAGTTATAGTTATAGTAAAGGGGTTATGTTATAGTAAAGGAGTTATAGTTAAGTAAAGGAGTTATAGTAAAGGAGTTATAGTTATAGTAAAGGAGTTATAGTAAAGGGGTTATAGTAAAGGAGTTATAGTAAAGGGGTTATAGTAAAGGAGTTATTGTAAAGGAGTTATAGTAAAGGGTTAGTTATAGTTATAGTAAAGGAGTTATAGTTATAGTAAAGGAGTTATAGTAAAGGGGTTATAGTAAAGGAGTAATAGTTATAGTAAAGGAGTTATAGTTATAGTAAAGGGGTTATAGTAAAGGAGTTATAGTAAAGGAGTAATAGTAAAGGAGTTATAGTAAAGGGGTTATAGTAAAGGAGTTATAGTAAAGGAGTTATAGTAAAGGAGTTATAGTAAAGGGGTTATAGTAAAGGAGTTATAGTATAGGAGTAAAAGGGTTATAGTAAAGGAGTTATAGTAAAGGAGTAATAGTTATAGTAAAGGGGTTATAGTAAAGGAGTTATAGTAAAGGAGTTATAGTTATAGTAAAGGAGTTATAGTAAAGGAGTTATAGTTATAGTAAAGGGGTTATAGTAAAGGAGTTAAAGTTATAGTAAAGGGGTTATAGTTATAGTAAAGGGGTTATAGTAAAGGAGTTATAGTAAAGGAGTAATATTATAGTAAAGGGGTTATAGTAAAGGAGTTATATTAAAGGAGTTATAGTTATAAAAGGAGTTATAGTTATAGTAAAGGAGTTATAGTAAAGGAGTTATAGTAAAGGAGTTATATTAAAAGAGTTATAGTAAAGGGGTTATAGTAAAGGAGTTATAGTAAAGGAGTTATAGTAAAGGAGAGTTATAGTAAAGGAGTTATAAAAGGGGTTATAGTAAAGGAGTTATAGTAAAGGAGTTAAAGTTATAGTAAAGGAGTTATAGTAAAGGAGTTATAGTTAAAGGGGTTATAGTAAAGGAGTTATAGTAAAGGGGTTATAGTAAAGGAGTTATAGTAAAGGGGTTATAGTAAAGGAGTTAAAAAGTTATAGTAAAGGAGTTATAGTAAAGGAGTTATAGTAAAGGAGTTATAGTTATAGTAAAGGAGTTATAGTTATAGTAAAGGGGTTATAGTTATAGTAAAGGAGTTATAGTAAAGGAGTTATAGTTATAGTAAAGGAGTTATAGTAAAGGAGTTATAGTAAAGGAGTTATAGTAAAGGGGTTATAGTAAAGGGGTTATAGTAAAGGAGTTATAGTAAAGGAGTTAAATATAAAGGGGTTATAGTAAAGGAGTTATAGTTATAGTAAAGGAGTTATAGTAAAGGAGTTATAGTAAAGGGGTAAGTAAAGGGGTTAGTTATAGTAAAGGGTTATAGTTATAGTAAAGGGGTTATAGTAAAGGAGTTATAGTAAAGGGGTTATAGTAAAGGAGTTATTATAGTAAAGGAGTTATAGTAAAGGAGTTATAGTTATACTAAAGGAGTTATAGTAAAGGAGTTATAGTAAAGGGGTTATAGTAAAGGAGTTATAGTAAAGGAGTTATAGTTATAGTAAAGGAGTTATAGTTATACTAAAGGAGTTATAGTAAAGGAGTTATAGTAGGATAAAGTTATAGTAAAGGGGTTATAGTAAAGGAGTTATAGTTATACTAAAGGAGTCATAGTAAAGGAGTTATAGTAAAGGGGTTATAGTAAAGGAGTTATAGTAAAGGGGTTATAGTAAAGGAGTTATAGTAAAGGAGTTATAGTAAAGGAGTTAAAGTTATAGTAAAGGGGTTATAGTAAAGGAGTTATAGTAAAGGGGTTATAGTAAAGGGGTTATAGTAAAGGAGTTATAGTAAGGGGAGTTAAAGTTATAGTAAAGGGGTTATAGTAAAGGAGTTATAGTTATACTAAAGGAGTTATAGTAAAGGAGTTATAGTAAAGGGGTTATAGTAAAGGAGTTATAGTAAAGGGGTTATAGTAAAGGAGTTATAGTAAAGGGGTTATAGTAAAGGAGTTAAAGTTATAGTAAAGGGGTTATAGTTATAGTAAAGGAGTTATAGTAAAGGAGTTATAGTAAAGGAGTTATAGTTATAGTAAAGGGGTTATAGTAAAGGAGTTATAGTTATAGCAAAGGGTTATAGTTATAGTAAAGGAGTTATAGTAAAGGAGTTATAGTAAAGGAGGTATAGTTATAGTAAAGGAGTTATAGTAAAGGAGTTATAGTAAAGGAGTTATAGATATAGTAAAGGGGTTATAGTAAAGGGGTTATAGTAAAGGAGTTATAGTTATACTAAAGGAGTTATATAGTAAAGGGAGTTATAGTAAAGGGGTTATAGTAAAGGAGTTATAGTAAAGGGGTTATAGTAAAGGAGTTATAGTAAAGGGGTTATAGTAAAGGAGTTAAAGTTATAGTAAAGGAGTTATAGTTATAGTAAAGGGGTTATAGTTATAGTAAAGGAGTTATAGTAAAGGAGTTATAGTTATAGTAAAGGGGTTATAGTAAAGGAGTTATAGTAAAGGAGTTATAGTAAAGGGGTTATAGTAAAGGAGTTATAGTAAAGGAGTTAAAGTTATAGTAAAGGGGTTATAGTAAAGGAGTTATAGCTATAGTAAAGGAGTTATAGTAAAGGAGTTATAGTAAAGGGGTTATAGTAAAGGAGTTATAGTAAAGGGGTTATAGTAAAGGAGTTATAGTAAAGGGGTTATAGTAAAGGAGTTATAGTAAAGGGGTTATAGTAAAGGAGTTAAAGTTATAGTAAAGGAGTTATAGTAAAGGAGTTATAGTTATACTAAAGGAGTTATAGTAAAGGAGTTATAGTAAAGGGGTTATAGTAAAGGAGTTATAGTAAAGTTATAGTTATAGTAAAGGAGTTATAGTTATACTAAAGGAGTTATAGTAAAGGAGTTATAGTAAAGGAGTTAAAGTTATAGTAAAGGGGTTATAGTAAAGGAGTTATAGTTATACTAAAGGAGTTATAGTAAAGGAGTTATAGTAAAGGGTTATAAAAGGAGTTATAGTAAAGGGGTTATAGTAAAGGGAGTTATAGTAAAGGAGTTATAGTAAAGGAGTTAAAGTTAAAGTAAAGGGGTTATAGTAAAGGAGTTATAGTAAAGGGGTTATAGTAAAGGGGTTATAGTAAAGGAGTTATAGTAAAGGAGTTAAAGTTATAGTAAAGGGGTTATAGTAAAGGAGTTATAGTTATACTAAAGGAGTTATAGTAAAGGAGTTATAGTAAAGGGGTTATAGTAAAGGAGTTATA
>NW_027014363.1:0-13690 GCF_036934945.1 Oncorhynchus masou masou | reverse complement strand
AGAGACAGAGACAGAGGTAGAGACTGACAGACAGTATTAAAGACCTAACAGCTATGTTAGTAGGGACTGGGGAGACAGAGGTAGAGAGACTGACAGACAGTATTAAAGACCTAACAGCTATGTTAGAAGGGACTGGGGAGACAGAGACAGACGAGCAGAGGCAGAGACTGACAGATAGTATTAAAGACCTAACAGCAATGTTAGAAGGGACTGGGGAGACAGAGACAGGGGTAGAGACTGACAGACAGTTTTAAAGACCTAACAGCTATGTCAGAAGGGACTGGGGAGACAGACAGAGGTAAAGACTGACAGACAGTGTTAAAGACCTAACAGCTATGTTAGGAGGGACTGGGGAGACAGAGGTAGAGACTGACAGACAGTATTAAAGACCTAACAGCTATGTTAGGAGGGACTGGGGAGACAGAGACAGAGGTAGAGACTGACAGACAGTATTAAAGACCTAACAGCTATGTCAGAAGGGACTGGGGAGACAGAGACAGAGGTAGAGACTGACAGACAGTATTAAAGACCTAACAGCTATGTTAGGAGGGACTGGGGAGACAGAGACAGAGGTAGAGACTGATAGACAGTATTAAAGACCTAACAGCTATGTTAGTAGGGACTGGGGAGACAGAGACAGAGGTAGAGACTGACAGACAGTATTAAAGACCTAACAGCTATGTTAGTAGGGACTGGGGAGACAGAGACAGAGACAGAGACTGACAGACAGTATTAAAGACCTAACAGCTATGTTAGGAGGGACTGGGGAGACAGAGACAGAGGTAGAGACTGATAGACAGTATTAAAGACCTAACAGCTATGTTAGTAGGGACTGGGGAGACAGAGACAGAGGTAGAGACTGACAGACAGTATTAAAGACCTAACAGCTATGTTAGAAGGGACTGGAGAGACAGAGACAGAGACAGAGGTAGAGACTGACAGACAGTATTAAAGACCTAACAGCTATGTTAGAAGGAACTGGGGAGACAGAGACAGAGGTAGAGACTGACAGACAGTATTAAAGACCTAACAGCAATGTCAGAAGGGACTGGGGAGACAGAGACAGAGGTAGAGACTGACAGACAGTATTAAAGACCTAACAGCAATGTTAGGAGGGACTGGGGAGACAGAGACAGAGGTAGAGACTGACAGACAGTATTAAAGACCTAACAGCAATGTCAGAAGGGACTGGGGAGACAGAGACAGAGGTAGAGACTGACAGACAGTATTAAAGACCTAACAGCTATGTTAGGAGGGACTGGGGAGACAGAGACAGAGGTAGAGACTGACAGACAGTATTAAAGACCTAACAGCTATGTTAGGAGGGACTGGGGAGACAGAGGTAGAGACAGAGGTAGAGACTGACAGACAGTATTAAAGACCTAACAGCTATGTTAGGAGGGACTGGGGAGACAGAGACAGAGGTAGAGACTGACAGACAGTATTAAAGACCTAACAGCTATGTTAGAAGGGACTGGGGAGACAGAGACAGAGGTAGAGACTGACAGACAGTATTAAAGACCTAACAGCTATGTTAGAAGGGACTAGGGAGACAGAGACAGAGGTAGAGACTGACAGACAGTATTAAAGACCTAACAGCTATGTTAGGAGGGACTGGGGAGACAGAGACAGAGGTAGAGACTGACAGACAGTATTAAAGACCTAACAGCTATGTTAGAAGGGACTAGGGAGACAGAGACAGAGGTAGAGACTGACAGACAGTATTAAAGACCTAACAGCTATGTTAGAAGGGACTAGGGAGACAGAGACAGAGGTAGAGACTGACAGACAGTGTTAAAGACCTAACAGCTATGTTAGAAGGGACTGGGGAGACAGAGACAGAGGTAGAGACAGAGGTAGAGACTGACAGACAGTATTAAAGACCTAACAGCTATGTTAGAAGGGACTGGGGAGACAGAGACAGAGGTAGAGACTGACAGACAGTATTAAAGACCTAACAGCTATGTTAGAAGGGACTGGGGAGACAGAGGTAGAGACTGACAGACAGTATTAAAGACCTAACAGCTATGTTAGAAGGGACTGGGGAGACAGAGACAGAGGTAGAGACAGAGGTAGAGACTGACAGACAGTATTAAAGACCTAACAGCTATGTTAGAAGGGACTAGGGAGACAGAGACAGAGGTAGAGACTGACAGACAGTGTTAAAGACCTAACAGCTATGTTAGAAGGGACTGGGGAGACAGAGACAGAGGTAGAGACTGACAGACAGTGTTAAAGACCTAACAGCTATGTCAGAAGGGACTGGGGAGACAGAGACAGAGGTAGAGACTGACAGACAGTATTAAAGACCTAACAGCTATGTTAGAAGGGACTGGGGAGACAGAGACAGAGACAGAGGTAGAGACTGACAGACAGTATTAAAGACCTAACAGCTATGTTAGAAGGGACTGGGGAGACAGAGACAGAGGTAGAGACTGACAGACAGTGTTAAAGACCTAACAGCTATGTTATGAGGGACTGGGGAGACAGAGACAGAGACAGAGGTAGAGACTGACAGACAGTATTAAAGACCTAACAGCTATGTTAGAAGGGACTGGGGAGACAGAGACAGAGACAGAGGTAGAGACTGATAGACAGTATTAAAGACCTAACAGCTATGTTAGAAGGAACTGGAGAGACAGAGACAGAGACAGAGGTAGAGACTGACAGACAGTATTAAAGACCTAACAGCTATGTTAGAAGGGACTGGGGAGACAGAGACAGAGGTAGAGACTGACAGACAGTATTAAAGACCTAACAGCTATGTTAGAAGGAACTGGAGAGACAGAGACAGAGACAGAGGTAGAGACTGACAGACAGTATTAAAGACCTAACAGCTATGTTAGAAGGGACTGGGGAGACAGAGACAGAGGTAGAGACTGACAGACAGTATTAAAGACCTAACAGCTATGTTAGAAGGGACTGGGGAGACAGAGACAGAGGTAGAGACAGAGGTAGAGACTGACAGACAGTATTAAAGACCTAACAGCTATGTTAGGAGGGACTGGGGAGACAGAGACAGAGGTAGAGACTGACAGACAGTATTAAAGACCTAACAGCTATGTTAGAAGGGACTGGGGAGACAGAGACAGAGACAGAGGTAGAGACTGATAGACAGTATTAAAGACCTAACAGCTATGTTAGAACGGACTGGGGAGACAGAGACAGAGGTAGAGACTGACAGACAGTATTAAAGACATAACAGCTATGTTAGGAGGGACTGGGGAGACAGAGGTAGAGACAGACAGACAGTATTAAAGACCTAACAGCTATGTTATGAGGGACTGGGGAGACAGAGACAGAGACAGAGGTAGAGACTGACAGACAGTATTAAAGACCTAACAGCTATGTTAGAAGGGACTGGGGAGACAGAGACAGAGACAGAGGTAGAGACTGATAGACAGTATTAAAGACCTAACAGCTATGTTAGAAGGGACTGGGGAGACAGAGACAGAGGTAGAGACTGACAGACAGTATTAAAGACCTAACAGCTATGTTAGAAGGGACTGGGGAGACAGAGACAGAGACAGAGGTAGAGACTGACAGACAGTATTAAAGACCTAACAGCTATGTTAGAAGGGACTGGGGAGACAGAGACAGAGGTAGAGACTGACAGACAGTATTAAAGACCTAACAGCTATGTTAGGAGGGACTGGGGAGACAGAGACAGAGGTAGAGACTGACAGACAGTATTAAAGACCTAACAGCTATGTTAGGAGGGACTGGGGAGACAGAGACAGAGGTAGAGACTGACAGACAGTATTAAAGACCTAACAGCTATGTCAGAAGGGACTGGGGAGACAGAGACAGAGGTAGAGACTGACAGACAGTATTAAAGACCTAACAGCTATGTTAGGAGGGACTGGGGAGACAGAGACAGAGGTAGAGACTGACAGACAGTATTAAAGACCTAACAGCTATGTTAGAAGGAACTGGAGAGACAGAGACAGAGGTAGAGACTGACAGACAGTATTAAAGACCTAACAGCTATGTTAGGAGGGACTGGGGAGACAGAGACAGAGGTAGAGGTAGAGACTGACAGACAGCATTAAAGACCTAACAGCTATGTTAGGAGGGACTGGGAGACAGAGACAGAGACAGAGGTAGAGACTGACAGACAGTATTAAAGACCTAACAGCTATGTTAGGAGGGACTGGGGAGACAGAGACAGAGGTAGAGGTAGAGACTGACAGACAGCATTAAAGACCTAACAGCTATGTTAGAAGGGACTGGGGAGACAGAGACAGAGGTAGAGACTGACAGACAGTATTAAAGACCTAACAGCTATGTTAGAAGGGACTGGGGAGACAGAGACAGAGACAGAGGTAGAGACTGACAGACAGTATTAAAGACCTAACAGCTATGTTAGGAGGGACTGGGGAGACAGAGACAGAGGTAGAGACTGACAGACAGTATTAAAGACCTAACAGCTATGTTAGGAGGGACTGGGGAGACAGACAGAGGTAGAGACTGACAGACAGTATTAAAGACCTAACAGCTATGTCAGAAGGGACTGGGGAGACAGAGACAGAGGTAGAGACTGACAGACAGTATTAAAGACCTAACAGCTATGTTAGGAGGGACTGGGGAGACAGAGACAGAGGTAGAGACTGACAGACAGTATTAAAGACCTAACAGCTATGTTAGAAGGAACTGGAGAGACAGAGACAGAGGTAGAGACTGACAGACAGTATTAAAGACCTAACAGCTATGTTAGGAGGGACTGGGGAGACAGAGACAGAGGTAGAGGTAGAGACTGACAGACAGCATTAAAGACCTAACAGCTATGTTAGGAGGGACTGGGGAGACAGAGACAGAGACAGAGGTAGAGACTGACAGACAGTATTAAAGACCTAACAGCTATGTTAGGAGGGACTGGGGAGACAGAGACAGAGGTAGAGGTAGAGACTGACAGACAGCATTAAAGACCTAACAGCTATGTTAGAAGGGACTGGGGAGACAGAGACAGAGGTAGAGACTGACAGACAGTATTAAAGACCTAACAGCTATGTTAGAAGGGACTGGGGAGACAGAGACAGAGGTAGAGACTGATAGACAGTATTAAAGACCTAACAGCTATGTCAGAAGGGACTGGGGAGACAGAGACAGAGACAGAGGTAGAGACTGACAGACAGTATTAAAGACCTAACAGCTATGTTAGGAGGGACTGGGGAGACAGAGACAGAGACTGACAGACAGTATTAAAGACCTAACAGCTATGTTAGAAGGGACTGGGGAGACAGAGACAGAGACAGGGGTAGAGACTGACAGACAGTATTAAAGACCTAACAGCTATGTTAGAAGGGACTGGGGAGACAGAGACAGAGGTAGAGACTGATAGACAGTATTAAAGACCTAACAGCTATGTTAGAAGGGACTGGGGAGACAGAGACAGAGGTAGAGACTGACAGACAGTATTAAAGACCTAACAGCTATGTTAGGAGGGACTGGGGAGACAGAGACAGAGGTAGAGACTGACAGACAGTATTAAAGACCGAACAGCTATGTTAGAAGGGACTGGGGAGACAGAGGTAGAGACTGACAGACAGTATTAAAGACCTAACAGCTATGTTAGGAGGGACTAGGGAGACAGAGACAGAGGTAGAGACTGACAGACAGTATTAAAGACCTAACAGCTATGTTAGGAGGGACTGGGGAGACAGAGACAGAGGTAGAGACTGACAGACAGTATTAAAGACCGAACAGCTATGTTAGAAGGGACTGGGGAGACAGAGGTAGAGACTGACAGACAGTATTAAAGACCTAACAGCTATGTTAGGAGGGACTGGGGAGACAGAGGTAGAGACTGACAGACAGTGTTAAAGACCTAACAGCTATGTTAGGAGGGACTGGGGAGACAGAGACAGAGGTAGAGACTGACAGACAGTATTAAAGACCTAACAGCTATGTTAGAAGGGACTGGGGAGACAGAGACAGAGACAGAGGTAGAGACTGACAGACAGTGTTAAAGACCTAACAGCTATGTTAGAAGGGACTGGGGAGACAGAGACAGAGACAGAGGTAGAGACTGACAGACAGTGTTAAAGACCTAACAGCTATGTTAGGAGGGACTGGGGAGACAGAGACAGAGACAGAGACAGAGACAGAGACAGACAGACAGTATTAAAGACCTAACAGCTATGTTAGGAGGGACTGGGGAGACAGAGGTAGAGACTGACAGACAGTGTTAAAGACCTAACAGCTATGTTAGGAGGGACTGGGGAGACAGAGGTAGAGACTGACAGACAGTGTTAAAGACCTAACAGCTATGTTAGAAGGGACTGGGGAGACAGAGACAGATTTAGAGACTGACAGACAGTATTAAAGACCTAACAGCTATGTTAGGAGGGACTGGGGAGACAGAGGTAGAGACTGACAGACAGTATTAAAGACCTAACAGCTATGTTAGAAGGGACTGGGGAGACAGAGACAGAGACAGAGGTAGAGACAGACAGACAGTATTAAAGACCTAACAGCTATGTTAGAAGGGACTGGGGAGACAGAGACAGAGGTAGAGACTGACAGACAGTATTAAAGACCTAACAGCTATGTTAGGAGGGACTGGGAGAGACAGAGGTAGAGACTGACAGACAGTATTAAAGACCTAACAGCTATGTTAGAAGGGACTGGGGGAGACAGAGACAGAGGTAGAGACTGACAGACAGTATTAAAGACCTAACAGCTATGTTAGAAGGGACTGGGAGACAGAACAGAGACAGAGGTAGAGACTGACAGACAGTATTAAAGACCTAACAGCTATGTTAGAAGGGACTGGGGAGACAGAGACAGAGGTAGAGACTGACAGACAGTATTAAAGACCTAACAGCTATGTTAGGAGGGACTGGAGAGACAGAGACAGAGGTAGAGACTGACAGACAGTATTAAAGACCTAACAGCTATGTTAGGAGGGACTGGGGAGACAGAGACAGAGGTAGAGACTGACAGACAGTATTAAAGACCTAACAGCTATGTTAGAAGGGACTGGGGAGACAGAGACAGAGGTAGAGACTGACAGACAGTATTAAAGACCTAACAGCTATGTTAGGAGGGACTGGGGAGACAGAGACAGAGGTAGAGACTGACAGACAGTATTAAAGACCTAACAGCTATGTTAGAAGGGACTGGAGAGACAGAGACAGAGGTAGAGACTGACAGACAGTATTAAAGACCTAACAGCTATGTTAGAAGGGACTGGGGAGACAGAGACAGAGGTAGAGAGAGACTGACAGACAGTATTAAAGACCTAACAGCTATGTTAGAAGGGACTGGGGAGACAGAGACAGAGACAGAGGTAGAGACAGACAGACAGTATTAAAGACCTAACAGCTATGTTAGAAGGGACTGGGGAGACAGAGACAGAGGTAGAGACTGACAGACAGTATTAAAGACCTAACAGCTATGTTAGAAGGGACTGGGGAGACAGAGACAGAGACAGAGGTAGAGACTGATAGACAGTATTAAAGACCTAACAGCTATGTTAGAAGGGACTGGGGAGACAGAGACAGAGGTAGAGACTGACAGACAGTATTAAAGACCTAACAGCTATGTTAGGAGGGACTGGGGAGACAGAGACAGAGGTAGAGACTGACAGACAGTATTAAAGACCTAACAGCTATGTTAGGAGGGACTGGGGAGACAGACAGAGGTAGAGACTGACAGACAGTATTAAAGACCTAACAGCTATGTCAGAAGGGACTGGGAGAGACAGAGACAGAGGTAGAGACTGACAGACAGTATTAAAGACCTAACAGCTATGTTAGAAGGGACTGGGGAGACAGAGACAGAGGTAGAGACTGACAGACAGTATTAAAGACCTAACAGCTATGTTAGAAGGAACTGGAGAGACAGAGACAGAGGTAGAGACTGACAGACAGTATTAAAGACCTAACAGCTATGTTAGGAGGGACTGGGGAGACAGAGACAGAGGCAGAGGTAGAGACTGACAGACAGTATTAAAGACCTAACAGCTATGTTAGGAGGGACTGGGAGACAGAGACAGAGACAGAGGTAGAGACTGACAGACAGTATTAAAGACCTAACAGCTATGTTAGAAGGGACTGGGGAGACAGAGACAGAGGTAGAGGTAGAGACTGACAGACAGTATTAAAGACCTAACAGCTATGTTAGAAGGGACTGGGGAGACAGAGACAGAGGTAGAGACTGACAGACAGTATTAAAGACCTAACAGCTATGTTAGAAGGGACTGGGGAGACAGAGACAGAGGTAGAGACTGACAGACAGTATTAAAGACCTAACAGCTATGTTAGAAGGGACTGGGGAGACAGAGACAGAGACAGAGGTAGAGACTGACAGACAGTATTAAAGACCTAACAGCTATGTTAGTAGGGACTGGGGAGACAGAGGTAGAGACTGACAGACAGTATTAAAGACCTAACAGCTATGTTAGAAGGGACTGGGGAGACAGAGACAGAGACAGAGGTAGAGACTGACAGACAGTATTAAAGACCTAACAGCTATGTTAGAAGGGACTAGGGAGACAGAGACAGAGGTAGAGACTGACAGACAGTATTAAAGACCTAACAGCTATGTTAGAAGGGACTGGGGAGACAGAGACAGAGGTAGAGACTGACAGACAGTATTAAAGACCTAACAGCTATGTTAGGAGGGACTGGGGAGACAGAGACAGAGGTAGAGACTGACAGACAGTATTAAAGACCTAACAGCTATGTTAGAAGGGACTGGGGAGACAGAGGTAGAGACTGACAGACAGTATTAAAGACCTAACAGCTATGTTAGGAGGGACTGGGGAGACAGAGACAGAGGTAGAGACTGACAGACAGTATTAAAGACCTAACAGCTATGTTAGGAGGGACTGGGGAGACAGAGACAGAGGTAGAGACTGACAGACAGTATTAAAGACCTAACAGCTATGTTAGAAGGGACTGGGAGACAGAGGTAGAGACTGACAGACAGTATTAAAGACCTAACAGCTATGTTAGGAGGGACTGGGGAGACAGAGGCAGAGACTGACAGACAGTGTTAAAGACCTAACAGCTATGTTAGGAGGGACTGGGGAGACAGAGACAGAGGTAGAGACTGACAGACAGTATTAAAGACCTAACAGCTATGTTAGAAGGGACTGGGGAGACAGAGACAGAGACAGAGGTAGAGACTGACAGACAGTGTTAAAGACCTAACAGCTATGTTAGAAGGGACTGGGGAGACAGAGACAGAGACAGAGGTAGAGACTGACAGACAGTATTAAAGACCTAACAGCTATGTTAGGAGGGACTGGGGAGACAGAGACAGAGACAGAGACAGAGACAGACAGACAGACAGTATTAAAGACCTAACAGCTATGTTAGGAGGGACTGGGGAGACAGAGGTAAGAGACTGACAGACAGTGTTAAAGACCTAACAGCTATGTTAGGAGGGACTGGGGAGACAGAGGCAGAGACTGACAGACAGTGTTAAAGACCTAACAGCTATGTTAGGAAGGACTAGGGAGACAGAGACAGAGGTAGAGACTGACAGACAGTATTAAAGACCTAACAGCTATGTTAGAAGGGACTGGGGAGACAGAGACAGAGACAGAGGTAGAGACAGACAGACAGTATTAAAGACCTAACAGCTATGTTAGAAGGGACTGGGGAGACAGAGACAGAGGTAGAGACTGACAGACAGTATTAAAGACCTAACAGCTATGTTAGGAGGGACTGGGGAGACAGAGGTAGAGACTGACAGACAGTGTTAAAGACCTAACAGCTATGTTAGAAGGGACTGGGGAGACAGAGACAGAGGTAGAGACTGACAGACAGTATTAAAGACCTAACAGCTATGTTAGAAGGGACTGGGGAGACAGAGACAGAGACAGAGGTAGAGACTGACAGACAGTATTAAAGACCTAACAGCTATGTTAGAAGGAACTGGGGAGACAGAGGTAGAGACTGACAGACAGTATTAAAGACCTAACAGCTATGTTAGGAGGGACTGGGGAGACAGAGACAGAGGTAGAGACTGACAGACAGTATTAAAGACCTAACAGCTATGTTAGAAGGGACTGGGGAGACAGAGGTAGAGACTGACAGACAGTATTAAAGACCTAACAGCTATGTTAGGAGGGACTGGGGAGACAGAGACAGAGGTAGAGACTGACAGACAGTATTAAAGACCTAACAGCTATGTTAGTAGGGACTGGGGAGACAGAGACAGAGGTAGAGACTGACAGACAGTATTAAAGACCTAACAGCTATGTTAGGAGGGACTGGGGAGACAGAGGTAGAGACTGACAGACAGTATTAAAGACCTAACAGCTATGTTAGGAGGGACTGGGGAGACAGAGGTAGAGACTGACAGACAGTGTTAAAGACCTAACAGCTATGTTAGAAGGGACTGGGGAGACAGAGACAGAGACTGACAGACAGTATTAAAGACCTAACAGCTATGTTAGGAGGGACTGGGGAGACAGAGGTAGAGACTGACAGACAGTATTAAAGACCTAACAGCTATGTTAGAAGGGACTGGGGAGACAGAGGTAGAGACTGACAGACAGTATTAAAGACCTAACAGCAATGTTAGAAGGGACTGGGGAGACAGAGACAGAGGTAGAGACTGATAGACAGTATTAAAGACCTAACAGCTATGTTAGAAGGGACTGGGGAGACAGAGACAGAGACAGAGGTAGAGACTGACAGACAGTATTAAAGACCTAACAGCTATGTTAGAAGGGACTGGGGAGACAGAGACAGAGACAGAGGTAGAGACTGACAGATAGTATTAAAGACCTAACAGCAATGTTAGAAGGGACTGGGGAGACAGAGACAGGGGTAGAGACTGACAGACAGTTTTAAAGACCTAACAGCTATGTCAGAAGGGACTGGGGAGACAGGGGTAGAGACTGACAGACAGTTTTAAAGACCTAACAGCTATGTCAGAAGGGACTGGGGAGACAGACAGAGGTAAAGACTGACAGACAGTGTTAAAGACCTAACAGCTATGTCAGAAGGGACTGGGGAGACAGAGACAGAGACAGAGGTAGAGACTGACAGACAGTATTAAAGACCTAACAGCTATGTTAGAAGGGACTGGGGAGACAGAGACAGAGGTAGAGACTGACAGACAGTATTAAAGACCTAACAGCTATGTTAGTAGGGACTGGGGAGACAGAGACAGAGGTAGAGACTGACAGACAGTATTAAAGACCTAACAGCTATGTTAGTAGGGACTGGGAGACAGAGACAGAGGTAGAGACTGACAGACAGTATTAAAGACCTAACAGCTATGTTAGGAGGGACTGGGGAGACAGAGACAGAGGTAGAGACTGACAGACAGTATTAAAGACCTAACAGCTATGTTAGAAGGGACTGGGGAGACAGAGACAGAGGTAGAGACTGACAGACAGTATTAAAGACCTAACAGCTATGTTAG
The DNA here is from genome assembly GCF_036934945.1 of Oncorhynchus masou masou. Lineage (NCBI taxonomy): Eukaryota > Metazoa > Chordata > Actinopteri > Salmoniformes > Salmonidae > Oncorhynchus > Oncorhynchus masou. The sequence goes on along the minus strand of NW_027014363.1, from coordinate 2,302 downwards.
AAGGGACTGGGGAGACAGACAGAGGTAGAGACTGACAGACAGTGTTAAAGACCTAACAGCTATGTTAGGAGGGACTGGGGAGACAGAGACAGAGACAGAGGTAGAGACTGACAGACAGTGTTAAAGACCTAACAGCTATGTTAGGAGGGACTGGGGAGACAGAGACAGAGGTAGAGACTGACAGACAGTATTAAAGACCTAACAGCTATGTTAGAAGGGACTGGGGAGACAGAGACAGAGACAGAGGTAGAGACTGACAGACAGTATTAAAGACCTAACAGCTATGTTAGGAGGGACTGGGGGAGACAGAGACAGAGGTAGAGACTGACAGACAGTATTAAAGACCTAACAGCTATGTTAGAAGGGACTGGGGAGACAGAGACAGAGACAGAGGTAGAGACTGACAGACAGTATTAAAGACCTAACAGCTATGTTAGGAGGGACTGGGGAGACAGAGACAGAGACAGAGGTAGAGACTGACAGACAGTATTAAAGACCTAACAGCTATGTTAGGAGGGACTGGGGAGACAGAGACAGAGACAGAGGTAGAGACTGACAGACAGTATTAAAGACCTAACAGCTATGTTAGAAGGGACTGGGGAGACAGAGACAGAGACAGAGGTAGAGACTGACAGACAGTATTAAAGACCTAACAGCTATGTTAGGAGGGACTGGGGAGACAGAGACAGAGGTAGAGACTGACAGACAGTATTAAAGACCTAACAGCTATGTTAGAAGGGACTGGGGAGACAGAGACAGAGGTAGAGACTGACAGACAGTATTAAAGACCTAACAGCTATGTTAGAAGGGACTGGGGAGACAGACAGAGGTAGAGACTGACAGACAGTATTAAAGACCTAACAGCTATGTTAGAAGGGACTGGGGAGACAGAGACAGAGGTAGAGACTGACAGACAGTATTAAAGACCTAACAGCTATGTTAGAAGGGACTGGGGAGACAGAGACAGAGACAGAGGTAGAGACTGACAGACAGTATTAAAGACCTAACAGCTATGTTAGAAGGGACTGGGGAGACAGAGACAGAGGTAGAGACTGACAGACAGTATTAAAGACCTAACAGCTATGTTAGGAGGGACTGGGGAGACAGAGACAGAGGTAGAGACTGACAGACAGTGTTAAAGACCTAACAGCTATGTTAGAAGGGACTGGGGAGACAGAGACAGAGGTAGAGACTGACAGACAGTGTTAAAGACCTAACAGCTATGTTAGGAGGGACTAGGGAGACAGAGACAGAGACAGAGGTAGAGACTGACAGACAGTATTAAAGACCTAACAGCTATGTTAGGAGGGACTGGGGAGACAGAGGTAAAGACTGACAGACAGTATTAAAGACCTAACAGCTATGTTAGGAGGGACTAGGGAGACAGAGACAGAGACAGAGGTAGAGACTGACAGACAGTATTAAAGACCTAACAGCTATGCTAGAAGGGACTGGGGAGACAGAGACAGAGGTAGAGACTGACAGAAAGACAAAAAGCCTCAAAGACAGAACACCCGTGAATGACTTCTGACGATGTCTGACTGGCATTACTCACTGTGGAATGGAATAAACCAGCCAATGGTGGTAGAGCTGAGCAGCGCTGACCTCCTGTCTGAGACACAGGCACGTTGCATATCTTGGTTTTTCCAAGTCATTCCAGTTGATGGGGACAGCTTTGAGCGAGCGAATGGCGAAAGTGCGGTGATTATTGAGTTGTTGTTAAACGTTTATTTAAAAAAAAAAATGTTTCTAGTATTAAATGTATTTCATGTTGATTAATCAAGAGAATAACATTGCAGATACAGACAGCCATCTTATAAAGATAAGGGAGATTTTTGTATTAATCTAAAATGGAAATCATTACACAAACAAGGTAAGAGACAAGGCATAGTTTTTACAAACATTTGTTTGTTCCTTAAAAATGGGTAAAAAAGGGACAATTATAACGACCTCTGTGTAACACAGATTGAATAACGTTGAATTCTGAAATTAAAAACATGGAATTATTTGAATTACAGTTGTGTTGAGCATGTCGGTCTATCTGTGAGTTAAAATGTTGTAACAGCGCCCTCTAGAGCTCAGCTGAGGAAAGGAAAACAAAGGACCTTAATTACATCAACAATCCACATGGGAAGAACATACAGCAGGGTTGGTCAGCTCCAGTCCTCGGGGCCTGATTTATAACACACTTTTGGCCCAGTCCAAGCTGGTAAACCTGACTCTAAGATTCAAATAATCATGGGTCGCGTTCCCCTAGCCAGGTGTTGTAATATCTACTATGTGTCAGCAGCTTTCTGAGTCG
>NW_027014362.1:0-13695 GCF_036934945.1 Oncorhynchus masou masou | reverse complement strand
AACTACAGAAATAACCACTTTTCCATAAACAAGGTCTAAATCACGTTTGATTGCACTCTGGAAGTACATTTTTTACAGAACTGTTCAATCTAGATGATAGGAACACTGTGGACAATTTTCAGCAAGTTGCAGCAATTGAACTACAGAAATAACAACTTCTCCATAAACAAGGTCTAAAATCATGTTTGATGCACTCTGGATACAATGTTTTTAAACATAACTGTTCAAACTAGATGATAGGGACACTGTGGACAATTTTCAGCTAGCTGCAAAAATAGAACTACAGAAATAACCCCCTTTCCATAAACAAGGTCTAAAATTATGTTTGATGCGCTGTGGATATAATGTTTTTAAACATGACTGTTCAAAATAGATGATAGGGACACTGGACAATTTTCAGCAAGCTGCAAAAATAGAAATACAGAAATAACAACTTTTCCATAAACAAGGTCTAAAATTATGTTTGATGCACTCTGGATTTAATGTTTTTAAACATAACTGTTCAAACTAGATGATAGGGACACTGTGGACAATTTTCAGCAAGCTGCAAAAATAGAACTACAGAAATAACCACTATCCACAAACAAGGTCTAAATCACGTTTGATTGCACCAGTCTGGAAGTACATTTTTTACAGAACTGTTCAATCTAGATGATAGGAACACTGTGGACAATTTTCAGCAGTTGCAGCAATTGAACTACAGAAATAACCACTTTTCCATAAACAAGGTCTAAAATTATGTTTGATGCACTCTGGATATAATGTTTTTAAACATGACTGTTCAGACTATATGATAGGGACACTGTGGACAATTTTCAGCAAGCTGCAAAAATTGAACTACAGAAATAACCACTTTTCCATAAACAAGGTCTAAAATCATGTTTGATTGCACTCTGGAATACATGTTTTTAAACAGAACTGTTCAATCTAGATGATAGGGAACACTGTGGACAATTTTCAGCAAGCTGCAAAATTGAACTACAGAAATAACAACTTTCCATAAACAAGGTCTAAAATCATGTTTGATGCACTCTGGATACAATGTTTTTAAACATAACTGTTCAAACTAGATGATAGGGACACTGTGGACAATTTTCAGCAAGCTGCAAAAATAGAACTACAGAAATAACCACTTTCCATAAACAAGGTCTAAAATATGTTTGATGCACTCTGGAAGTACATGTGGACAATTTTTTAAACAGAACTGTTCAATCTAGATAATAGGAACACTGTGGACAATTTTCAGCAAAGTTGCAGCAATTTGAACTACAGAAATAACCACTTTTCCATAAACAAGGTCTAAAATTATGTTTGATGCACTCTGGATACAATGTTTTTAAACATAACTGTTCAAACCAGATGATAGGGACACTGTGGACAATTTTCAGCTAGCTGCAAAAATAGAACTACAGAAATAACCACTATCCACAAACAAGGTCTAAATCACGTTTGATTGCACCAGTCTGGAAGTACATTTTTACAGAACTGTTCAATCTAGATAATAGGAACACTGTGGACAATTTTCAGCAAAGTTGCAGCAATTGAACTACAGAAATAACCACTTTTCCATAAACAAGGTCTAAAATTATGTTTGATGCACTCTGGATACAATGTTTTTAAAAATAACTGTTCAAACTAGATGATAGGGACACTGTGGACAATTTTCAGCACGCTGCAAAAATAAAACTACAGAAATAACAACTTCTCTATAAACAAGGTCTAAAATCATGTTTGATGCACTCTGGATACAATGTTTTTAAACATAACTGTTCAAACTAGATGATAGGGACACTGGACAATTTTCAGCTAGCTGCAAAAATAGAACTACAGAAATAACCACTATCCACAAACAAGGTCTAAATCACGTTTGATTGCACCAGTCTGGAAGGCCATTTTTTACAGAACTGTTCAATCTAGATGTAAGGGAATTCCCCCCTGTATTGGACAAAAATGAATGGCAAATTATTGGCAGAGTACAAACCATGTACACATTGGTCAATACCACCCAAATCGGCGTTGATTCATGCAAAATGTACTTCAAATGCCATATGGCTATTGCCAGTTGTAACACTTCAAAAATCCAACAGGTGGCGTGTGCGCTCCACCGTGGTTTTTCATATTGATATTGGACTCCAAGTCAACATCCAAAAGCCAAATTTTGAAAAAATGGATTTTTTGTCAAAAACTTATCACCCCTTAAAAAAGTGCTTTCTGGACCGTTTTTCGAAATTCTTTTGCTTTTTTTGTCAATTACACATGTGTAAGAACTGTATGAATATACTTTTGTCCAATTTTATTATCATTATTTTTTTATTTTTTTACTTGCGCATTATTGCATGTGTTTTCTCCATCTGCAATATGATTTCATAGGAAGTCAGAAGTCAAAAGTCAATAATTGCAAAATTTCATAAAAAACTTCACACACCCCTAAAAAAGTGCTTTCTGGACCGTTTTTCGAAATTTTTTCGCTTTTTTTGTCAATTACACATGTGTAAGAACTGTATGAATATACTTTTGTCCAATTTTATTATCATTATTTTTTTATTTTTTTTACTTGCGCATTATTGCATGTGTTTTCTCCATCTGCAATATGATTTCATAGGAAGTCAGAAGTCAAAAGTCAATAATTGCAAAATTTCATAAAAAACTTCACACACCCCTAAAAAAGTGCTTTCTGGACCGTTTTTCGAAATTTTTTTCGAATTTTGTGTCAATTACACACGTATAAGAACTGTATCAACATACTTTAGTCATATTTTATTATCATAATGTTTTTTTTTTTTTACTTGTGCATAAGGCATATGTTAATTGACTGGCCTGATGAACTCGGGATGGCCGGGCAGTGATTCTTGTTCCTTTCAATCACTCGTGGTGTTGATTTCATCATGTCCATTTGTTTATGTTTTCTCACCCTTTCAAAGTCACTGTGCATTTGCCATATGGTTAACTGGGCATTCACCATCACCAATTTGTCATGCTATAAAAATCATGCAGGAATGCCAAATTGACTGGCCCGATGAACTCGGGATGGCTGGGCAGTGATTCTGGTACCTCTCCATCGCTCGTTTGGGTTGATTTCAGAATGTCGCTTTTGGTGATGGTACCTCACTGTTAAAACATATTGCAAATGTTTTCTCACTTTTGCAAAGTCACTGAAAATTTGTGCAGGAATGCCAAATTGACTGGCCCGATGAACTCGGGATGGCTCGGCAGTGATTCTGGTACCTCTCCATCGCTCGTTAGGGTTGATTCCAGAATGTCCATTTGGTGATGTTTCTCACTCTTGCAAAGTCACTGTGCATTTGCCATATGGTTAACTGGGCAGTCACCATCACCAATTTGTCATGCTATAAAAATCGTGCAGGGATGCCAAATTGACTGGCCCGATGACCTCGGGATGGCTGGGCAGTGATTCTGGTACCTCTCCATCGCTCGTTTGGGTTGATTTCAGAATGTCACTTTTGGTGATGGTACCTCACTGTTAAAACTGATGCAAACTGACACCAAACCCACTTTTCCCAACTCGTTTAGGAGCCAAGTATCACATACTGCAGAGCTGGCCCAAAATTCACAACGCCTTCGGTTCAAACCATAAAAAAAACATAAAACACATAGTTACTTTCTAGCTGCGGGGCCAGTTCGGACATTATGTGTAGTCCTATGTGAGGCGACCCCGAATCCCGAGTTTCGGCTCGATAGGTCATTTGGTGTCCGAGTAAAAGCCTAATTGGTGCTGAAAATCCACTTTTTCCATGCCTTGCTACGGGGTCCTTGAATGAGCTATCGGACAGAAACGTTGGGGTCCGTGTCTATGGGCCGAGCCGGTTTCAATGCACCTAGTCTTGTGTCTCTGAGACTTTTCTAAATGTCGCCATTTTCGTAATGGTCAAAATGAATTGAAGTCATTGCAAATGTTCGAGGCTGTTTCTCGGTCCGAGAACATTCTGGAGCGCCATAACTCACCACGCACTATCGACCTGAGGTCTAGAACAGGTTTCTAAAGTTTCGGAACTCTAGGTCTGACGGTTCTTTTTTAGCTCGAACAAAGCTAACTATTGGAGGCACTGTCAGTCTCTACACACCCCAATACGTCCCTCCATCCAAGTTGTGTATCTGTGTGATTTAGTTTTCCCTTGAATTTTTATGGGAAAAATGACTGATTTACAGTTCATGGGGGTTGCCTAATCACACATATGAAGTTTTGGACAGATCTGATTTTTTTAACTGTTCCAAACAGCCCCTGAGACACCAATTATGGCACTTCCGGTTGACACAGGAAGCTATAAGTCAACACATATCCTCATTGGGCTATGCTTTTACAGAATCCTGAGTTTTAAGTCTTTACGTTAAGAATTGACTGATTTACACAGGGTTCAATGGACTATGTCCATCAAATTGCAGGCAGTGTATGGATATACACTTTTAGGGTGATTTTAAGCACTTCCGGTTGGCCCAGGAAGCCTAGAATCGACACAGGTAGACCTTATAGTGGTCTGATGGACTGGTACCGAAGACAGGTTCATACAGCATTCATAACCCATATAGACTCCAGGTTGTATTTAGTGGAGCAGCCAATGTATTCCTATGGGGAGAGAAGTCAATGCACACTGTTTTTATGTAAACACCTTCTTTTGACTGTGAAGGGTTAATGTCACACGGTCAAGGATAGGCTTGCACAGATCAGGATGACCTTAGGAACAGTCCTGTGTTTGAATTGTCCTTCTAAACCTAACGGATCTGCCGCTGTCACCCAAAATCAAATGACGTTCTGGTGCAGGCTTCATATTGGGCCTACTTTTCTCATGGTCGCTGCGCTTAGACCGAGCGAGCTACGGTCAAGCGGGGCGCCTCGTTGGACTCGGCACAGTCTGGACACTATGGTGATGCCATTGTTTGTGTTGATTTCAGAATGTCCATTTGGTAATGTTTTCTCACTCTTTCAAAGTCACTGTGCTTTTGCCATATGGTTAACTGGGCAGTCACCATCACCAATTTGTCATGCCATAAAAATCATGCAGGAATGCCAAATTGACTGGCCCGATGACCTCGGGATGGCTGGGCAGTGATTCTGGTACCTCTCCATCGCTCGTTTGGGTTGATTTCAGAATGTCACTTTTGGTGATGGTACCTCACTGTTAAAACATATTGCAAATGTTTTCTCACTTTTGCAAAGTCACTGAAAATTCGTGCAGGAATGCCAAATTGACTGGCCCGATGAACTCGGGATGGCTCGGCAGTGATTCTGGTATTCTGGTACCTCTCCATCGCTCATTAGGGTTGATTTCAGAATGTCCATTTGGTAATGTTTTCTCACCCTTTCAAGGTCACTGTGCATTTGCCATATGGTTAACTGGGCATTCACCATCACCAATTTGTCATGCTATAAAAATCATGCAGGAATGCCAAATTGACTGGCCCGATGACCTCGGGATGGCTGGGCAGTGATTCTGGTACCTCTCCATCGCTCATTTGGGTTGATTTCAGAATGTCCATTTGGTGATGTTACCTCACCCTTTCATATTGGTCACTGCAAAGTCACTAAAAATCATGCAGGAATGCCAAATTGACTGGCCCGATGAACGGGATGGCTCGGCAGTGATTCTGGTACCTCTCCATCGCTCATTAGGGTTGATTTCAGAATGTCCATTTGGTAATGTTTTCTCACCCTTTCAAAGTCACTGTGCATTTGCCATATGGTTAACTGGGCATTCACCATCACCAATTTGTCATGCTATAAAAATCATGCAGGAATGCCAAATTGACTGGCCCGATGACCTCGGGATGGCTGGGCAGTGATTCTGGTACCTCTCCATCGCTCGTTTGAGTTGATTTCAGAATGTCGCTTTTGGTGATGGTACCTCACTGTTAAAACATATTGCAAATGTTTCTGACTTTTGCAAAGTCACTGAAAATTCGTGCAGGAATGCCAAATTGACTGGCCCGATGAACTCGGGATGGCTCGGCAGTGATTCTGGTACCTCTCCATCGCTCATTAGGGTTGATTTCAGAATGTCCATTTGGTAATGTTTTCTCACCCTTTCAAGGTCACTGTGCATTTGCCATATGGTTAACTGGGCATTCACCATCACCAATTTGTCATGCTATAAAAATCATGCAGGAATGCCAAATTGACTGGCCCGATGACCTCGGGATGGCTGGGCAGTGATTCTGGTACCTCTCCATCGCTCGTTTGAGTTGATTTCAGAATGTCGCTTTTGGTGATGGTACCTCACTGTTAAAACATATTGCAAATGTTTTCTCACTTTTGCAAAGTCACTGAAAATTCGTGCAGGAATGCCAAATTGACTGGCCCGATGAACTCGGGATGGCTCGGCAGTGATTCTGGTACCTCTTAGGGTTGATTTCAGAATGTCCATTTTTTTAATGTTTTCTCACCCTTTCAAAGTCACTGTGCATTTGCCATATGGTTAACTGGGCATTCACCATCACCAATTTGTCATGCTATAAAAATCATGCAGGAATGCCAAATTGACTGGCCCGATGACCTCGGGATGGCTGGGCAGTGATTCTGGTACCTCTCCATCGCTCGTTTGAGTTGATTTCAGAATGTCGCTTTTGGTGATGGTACCTCACTGTTAAAACATATTGCAAATGTTTTCTCACTTTTGCAAAGTCACTGAAAATTTGTGCAGGAATGCCAAATTGACTGGCCCGATGAACTCGGGATGGCTCGGCAGTGATTCTGGTACCTCTCCATCGCTCGTTAGGGTTGATTCCAGAATGTCCATTTGGTGATGTTTCTCACTCTTGCAAAGTCACTGTGCATTTGCCATATGGTTAACTGGGCAGTCACCATCACCAATTTGTCATGCTATAAAAATCGTGCAGGGATGCCAAATTGACTGGCCCGATGACCTCGGGATGGCTGGGCAGTGATTCTGGTACCTCTCCATCGCTCGTTTGGGTTGATTTCAGAATGTCACTTTTGGTGATGGTACCTCACTGTTAAAACTGATGCAAACTGACACCAAACCCACTTTTCCCAACTCGTTTAGGAGCCAAGTATCACATACTGCAGAGCTGGCCCAAAATTCACAACGCCTTCGGTTCAAACCATAAAAAAAACATAAAACACATAGTTACTTTCTAGCTGCGGGGCCAGTTCGGACATTATGTGTAGTCCTATGTGAGGCGACCCCGAATCCCGAGTTTCGGCTCGATAGGTCATTTGGTGTCCGAGTAAAAGCCTAATTGGTGCTGAAAATCCACTTTTTTCCATGCCTTGCTACGGGGTCCTTGAATGAGCTATCGGACAGAAACGTTGGGGTCCGTGTCTATGGGCCGAGCCGGTTTCAATGCACCTAGTCTTGTGTCTCTGAGACTTTTCTAAATGTCGCCATTTTCGTAATGGTCAAAATGAATTGAAGTCATTGCAAATGTTCGAGGCTGTTTCTCGGTCCGAGAACATTCTGGAGCGCCATAACTCACCACGCACTATCGACCTGAGGTCTAGAACAGGTTTCTAAAGTTTCGGAACTCTAGGTCTGACGGTTCTTTTTTAGCTCGAACAAAGCTAACTATTGGAGGCACTGTCAGTCTCTACACACCCCAATACGTCCCTCCATCCAAGTTGTGTATCTGTGTGATTTAGTTTTCCCTTGAATTTTTATGGGAAAAATGACTGATTTACAGTTCATGGGGGTTGCCTAATCACACATATGAAGTTTTGGACAGATCTGATTTTTTAACTGTTCCAAACAGCCCCTGAGACACCAATTATGGCACTTCCGGTTGACACAGGAAGCTATAAGTCAACACATATCCTCATTGGGCTATGCTTTTACAGAATCCTGAGTTTTAAGTCTTTACGTTAAGAATTGACTGATTTACACAGGGTTCAATGGACTATGTCCATCAAATTGCAGGCAGTGTATGGATATACACTTTTAGGGTGATTTTAAGCACTTCCGGTTGGCCCAGGAAGCCTAGAATCGACACAGGTAGACCTTATAGTGGTCTGATGGACTGGTACCGAAGACAGGTTCATACAGCATTCATAACCCATATAGACTCCAGGTTGTATTTAGTGGAGCAGCCAATGTATTCCTATGGGGAGAGAAGTCAATGCACACTGTTTTTATGTAAACACCTTCTTTTGACTGTGAAGGGTTAATGTCACACGGTCAAGGATAGGCTTGCACAGATCAGGATGACCTTAGGAACAGTCCTGTGTTTGAATTGTCCTTCTAAACCTAACGGATCTGCCGCTGTCACCCAAAATCAAATGACGTTCTGGTGCAGGCTTCATATTGGGCCTACTTTTCTCATGGTCGCTGCGCTCAGACCGAGCGAGCTACGGTCAAGCGGGGCGCCTCGTTGGACTCGGCACAGTCTGGACATTATGTTGATGCCATTGCCTGCTCTCTGTGTCTTTAAACATGCGCTTTGTCACTCCATCCTTGCTGTGTGTGTGTGTGAGAGCTTTTCTTTGACATCTGTTGGGAGAAATGAGTGATTTTACAGTTCAGGACGTTTTGAAAAGATCACCCTTGGATACAGCCACTATGACACCATTTAAGGCACTTCCTGTTGGCACAGGAAGCTATAAATAAACTCATATCCTCATTGGGGTATGCCTTTACAGAATCCTGAGTTTTAAGTCTTTACGTTAAGAACTGAGTTATTTACGGAGGGTTTAGTGAGTGTGTGTTATTTCAGAAAATCATAGAAAATCACAGAAATGTCAGAGCTCCGCAGCACACTTTAAAAATATTCGTATGAACACCCTGCAACTGGATCTGTAACCGTTGAAAAAAAAACACCTATATCTGAACATCACAAACCTTTCATCATACGATTTCTCTTAAATGACGATAGATAAATGGCTGATTTTTTTTATATGACACCGGAGGCTCCTTGACTTTGACGTGAAGTGAAAAAATCTTTTCTCTATTTTCATTTTGGACCTTTAATCCCAGAAATATGGCCATAACTCAAAAACCGTTGAGGCCTAGACGCCATCTTGTTCGGGGCCAACTGCCCATTATGCCAAACCTATGCTCACCAAGTTTCGGAACTACAGAAATATTTTCAGTTTTCGAGATATGGTCGTCGTGATTCGGGATGTTTTGTCCAATAGCAATATGATTGCTTATGCCCTCTTGTGGCATCTTCCGGCATAGCGGAAAAATGGACCAAAATTTGATTATTTTATAAAACGAAAACCGAATGTCCGACAAAGTTCATTTGATGACTTCCCGGTAGGTCTGGCCTGCCGCTCGGCCCGACGCCGTCCCCGAATTTTAAAAATGTTTTCGGACGTCTAGTAAGGGACGGTACATTTCCAATATGGACTTTCTCACTAACCATACGGTGATTGTCAAAAAGTTCCCTTAAGGTATGATAAGGGGGCAATTTTCAGCCAGTTGCATCAATTGAACTACAGAAATAACCCCTTTTCCATAAACAAGGTCTAAAATTATGTTTGATGCGCTGTGGATATAATGTTTTTACACATGACTGTTCAAAATAGATGATAGGGACACTGGACAATTTTCAGCAAGCTGCAAAAATAGAACTACAGAAATAACTTTTCCATAAACAAGGTTTAAAATCATGTTTAATGCACTCTGGATACAATGTTTTTAAACATAACTGTTCAAACTAGATGATTAGGAACAACTGTGAACTATTTTCATCAGGTTGCAGCAATTGAACTACAGAAATAACAACTTTTCCATAAACAAGGTCTAAAATTATGTTTGATGCTCTCGGGATATAATGTTTTTAAACATGACTGTTCAAACTAGATGATAGGGACACAGTGGAAAATTTTCAGCAAGCTGCAAAAATAGAACTACAGAAATAACCACTTTTCCATAAACAAGGTATGAAATCATGTTTGATTTTACTCTGGAAGTACATTTTTTACAGAACTGTTCAATCTAGATGATAGGAACAACTGTGGACTATTTTCAGCCAGTTGCAGCAATTGAACTACAGAAATAACCACTTTTCCATAAACAAGGTCTAAAATCATGTTTGATGCACTCTGGATAGTAATGTTTTTAAACATAACTGTTCAAACTAGATGATAGGAACACTGTGGACAATTTTCAGCAAGTTGCAAAAATAGAACTACAGAAATAACCACTTTTCCATAAACAAGGTCTAAATCATGTTTGATGCACTCTGGAGTACATGTTTTTACAGAACTGTTCAATCTAGATGATAGGAACACTGTGGGCAATTTTCAGCCAGTTGCAGCAATTGAACTACAGAAATAACCACTTTTCCATAAACAAGGTCTAAAATCATGTTTGATTGCACTCTGGATATAATGTTTTTAAACATAACTGTTCAATCTAGATGATAGGAACACTGTGGACAATTTTCAGCAAGTTGCAGCAATTGAACTACAGAAATAACCACTTTTCCATAAACAAGGTCTAAAATCATGTTTGATGCACTCTGGATACAATGTTTTTAAACATAACTGTTCAAACTAGATGATAGGGACACTGTGGACAATTTTCAGCAAGCTGCAAAAATAGAACTACAGAAATAACCACTATCCACAAACAAGGTCTAAATCACGTTTGATTGCACCAGTCTGGAAGTACATTTTTTACAGAACTGTTCAATCTAGATGATAGGAACACTGTGGACAATTTTCAGCAAGTTGCAGCAATTGAACTACAGAAATAACCACTTTTCCATAAACAAGGTCTAAAATTATGTTTGATGCACTCTGGATACAATGAACTACAGAAATAACCACTTTTCCATAAACAAGGTCTAAAATTATGTTTGATGCACTCTGGATATAATGTTTTTAAACATAACTGATGATTGGACAATTTTCAGCAAGCTGCAAAAATAGAACTACAGAAATAACCACTTTCCATAAACAATTTAATGCACTCTGGATACAATGTTTTTAAACATAACTGTTCAAACTAGATGATAGGGAACACTGTGGACAATTTTCATAGTTGCAGAAATAACAGAAATAACCACTTCCATAAACAAGGTCTAAAATTATGTTTGATGCACTCTGGATACAATGTTTTTAAACATAACTGTTCAAACTAGATGATAGGGACACTGTGGACAATTTTCAGCAAGCTGCAAAGATAGAACTACAGAAATAACAACTTTTCCATAAACAAGGTTTAAAATCACGTTTAATGCACTCTGGATACAATGTTTTTAAACATAACTGTTCAAACTAGATGATAGGGACACTGTGGACAATTTTCAGCAAGCTGCAAAAATAGAACTACAGAAATAACCACTTTTCCATAAACAAGGTCTAAATCACGTTTGATTGCACTCTGGAAGTACATTTTTTACAGAACTGTTCAATCTAGATGATAGGAACACTGTGGACAATTTTCAGCAAGTTGCAGCAATTGAACTACAGAAATAACCACTTTTCCATAAACAAGGTCTAAAATTATGTTTTTGATGGATATAATGTTTTGGAACTGTACATGTGGACAATTTTTACAGAATGTTCAATCTAGATGATAGGGACACTGTGGACAATTTTCAGCAAGCTGCAACAAATGAACTACAGAAATAACAACTTTTCCATAAACAAGGTCTAAAATCATGTTTAATTTGATACAATGTTTTTAAACATAACTGTTCAAACTAGATGATAGGGACACTGTGGACAATTTTCAGCAAGCTGCAAAAATAGAACTACAGAAATAACAACTTCTCCATAAACAAGGTCTAAAATCATGTTTGATGCACTCTGGATACAATGTTTTTAAACATAACTGTTCAAATCAGATGATAGGGACACTGTGGACATTTTCAGCAAGCTGCAAGCAATGAACTACAGAAATAACCACTTTTCCATAAACAAGGTCTAAAATTATGTTTGATGCACTCTGGATATAATGTTTTTAAACAGAACTGTTAAAATCTAGATGATAGGGACACTGTGGACAATTTTCAGCTAGCTGCAAAAATAGAACTACAGAAATAACCACTATCCACAAACAAGGTCTAAATCACGTTTGATTGCACCAGTCTGGAAGTCCATTTTTTACAGAACTGTTCAATCTAGATGTCAAGGGAATTCCCCCCTGTATTGGACAAAAATGAATGGCAAATTATTGGCATCACCAAGTACAAACCATGTACACATTGGCCAATACCACCCAAATCGGCGTTGATTCATGCAAAATGTACTTCAAATGCCATATGGCTATTGCCAGTTGTAACACTTCAAAAATCCAACAGGTGGCGATGGTGCGCTCCACCGTGGTTTTTCATATTGATATTGGACTCCAAGTCAACATCCAAAAGCCAAATTTTGAAAAAATGGATTTTTTGTCAAAAACTTATCACCCCTTAAAAAAGTGCTTTCTGGACCGTTTTTCGAACTCGGGATGGCTTTTTGTCAATTACACATGTGTAAGAACTGTATGAATATACTTTTGTCCAATTTTATTATCATAATTATTTTTTTATTTTTTTTACTCTGCGCATTCATTGTCATGTGTTTTCTCCATCTGCCATATGATTTCTAGGAAGTCAGTCACCATCAAATTTGTCATCAAAAATTGCAAAATTTCATAAAAAACTTCACTCGGACACCCCTAAAAAAGTGATTTCTGGACCGTCAAAAATTATTTTTCACCCTAAAAAATTTTTTCGCATTTTTTGTCAATTACATTGCATCATCTGCATGATTTTGTCAGAAGTAATAAAAACACACACCCCTAAAATGAACATTTGGAATTTTGTTTAGTAGTCAATTTTATTATCATATGTTTTTTTTTTTTTTCTCACTTTGCATGTGTTTTGTCCATCTGCAATATGTTTTCATAGGAAGTCAAAGTCAGTCAATAATTAAAATTTCATAAAAAACTTCAGGAATGCCTAAAAATTGACTGGCCCGATGAAATTCGGGATGAATTTTGTGTCAGTGACACTGGTATAAGAACTGTATCAACATACTTTAGTCATATTTTATTATCATAATGTTTTTTTTAATTTTTTCACTTTTCAAAGTCACTGTGCATTTGCATATGGTTGTGGGGGCATTCACCATAAGAAATTTGTCATGCTATAAAAATCCTTCAGAAATGCAAAATTGACTGGCCTGATGAACTCGGGATGGCTGGGCAGTGATTCTGGTACCTCTCCATCGCTCGTTTGAGTTGATTTCAGAATGTCGCTTTTGGTGATGGTACCTCACTGTTAAAACATATTGCAAATGTTTTCTCACTTTTGCAAAGTCACTGAAAATTTGTGCAGGAATGCCAAATTGACTGGCCCGATGAACTCGGGATGGCTCGGCAGTGATTCTGGTACCTCTCCATCGCTCGTTAGGGTTGATTCCAGAATGTCCATTTGGTGATGTTTCTCACTCTTGCAAAGTCACTGTGCATTTGCCATATGGTTAACTGGGCAGTCACCATCACCAATTTGTCATGCTATAAAAATCGTGCAGGGATGCCAAATTGATTGGCCCGATGAACTCGGGATGGCTGGGCAGTGATTCTGGTACCTCTCCATCGCTCGTTTGAGTTGATTTCAGAATGTCGCTTTTGGTGATGGTACCTCACTGTTAAAACATATTGCAAATGTTTTCTCACTTTTGCAAAGTCACTGAAAATTCGTGCAGGAATGCCAAATTGACTGGCCCGATGAACTCGGGATGGCTCGGCAGTGAATCGCTCGTTAGGGTTGATTCCAGAATGTCCATTTGGT
>NW_027014361.1:322500-352500 GCF_036934945.1 Oncorhynchus masou masou | reverse complement strand
AACTACAGCTGGGTATATCCTGGGCTCTAGACTGTAGTAACTACAGCTGGGTATATCCTGGGCTCTAGACTGTAGTAACTACAGCTGGGTATATCCTGGGCTCTAGACTGTAGTAACTACAGCTGGGTATATCCTGGGCTCTAGACTGTAGTAACTACAGCTGGGTATATCTTGGGCTCTAGACTGTAGTAAATACAGCTGGGCTCAAGACTGTAGTAACTACAGCTGGGTATATCCTGGGCTCTAGACTGTAGTAACTACAGCTGGGCTCTAGACTGTAGTAACTACAGCTGGGTATATCTTGGGCTCTAGACTGTAGTAACTACAGCTGGGTATATCCTGAGCTCTAGACTGTAGTAACTACAGCTGGGCTCTAGACTATAGTAACTACAGCTGGGTATATGCTGGGCTCTAGACTGTAGTAACTACAGCTGGTCTCTAGACTGTAGTAACTACAGCTGGGCTCTAGACTGTAGTAACTACAGCTGGGCTCCAGACTGTAGTAACTACAGCTGGGTTCTAGACTGTAGTAACTACAGCTGGGCTCTAGACTGTAGTAACTACAGCTGGGCTCTAGACTGTAGTAACTACAGCTGGGTATATCTTGGGCTCTAGACTGTAGTAACTACAGCTGGGTATATCCTGAGCTCTAGACTGTAGTAACTACAGCTGGGCTCTAGACTATAGTAACTACAGCTGGGTATATGCTAGGCTCTAGACTGTAGTAACTACAGCTGGTCTCTAGACTGTAGTAACTACAGCTGGGCTCTAGACTGTAGTAACTACAGCTGGGCTCCAGACTGTAGTAACTACAGCTGGGTTCTAGACTGTAGCAACTACAGCTGGGCTCTAGACTGTTGTAACTACAGCTGGGTATATCTTGGGGTCTAGACTGTAGTAACTACAGCTGGGCTCTAGACTGTAGTAACTACAGCTGGGCTCTAGGCTGTAGTAACTACAGCTGGGTATATCCTGGGCTCTAGACTGTAGTAACTACAGCTGGGCTCTAGAATGTAGTAACTACAGCTGGGTATATGCTGGGCTCTAGACTGTAGTAACTACAGCTGGCTATATGCTGGGCTCTAGACTGTAGTAACTACAGCTGGGTATATCTTGGGCTCTAGACTGTAGTAACTACAGCTGGGTATGTCCTGGGCTCTAGACTGTAGTAACTACAGCTGGGCTCTAGGCTGTAGTAACTACAGCTGGGCTCTAGGCTGTAGTAACTACAGCTGGGCTCTAGAATGTAGTAACTACAGCTGGGCTCCAGACTGTAGTAACTACATCTGGGTATATCTTGGGCTCTAGACTGTAGTAGCTACAGCTGGGTATATCCTGAGCTCTAGACTGTAGTAACTTCAGCTGGGCTCTAGACTGTAGTAACTACAGCTGGGTATATCCTGGGCTCTAGACTGTAGTAACTATAGCTGGGCTCTGGACTGTAGCAACTACAGCTGGGCTCTAGACTGTAGTAACTACAGCTGGGCTCTAGACTGTAGTAACTACAGCTGGGCTCTAGACTGTAGTAACTACAGCTGGGTATATATTGGGCTCTAGACTGTAGTAACTACAGCTGGGCTTTAGACTGTAGTAACTACAGCTGGGCTCTAGACTGTAGTAACTACAGCTGGGTATGTCCTGGGCTCTAGACTGTAGTAACTACAGCTGGGCTCTAGGCTGTAGTAACTACAGCTGGGCTCTAGAATGTAGTAACTACAGCTGGGCTCCAGACTGTAGTAACTACATCTGGGTATATCTTGGGCTCTAGACTGTAGTAGCTACAGCTGGGTATATCCTGAGCTCTAGACTGTAGTAACTTCAGCTGGGCTCTAGACTGTAGTAACTACAGCTGGGTATATCCTGGGCTCTAGACTGTAGTAACTACAGCTGGGTTCTGGACTGTAGCAACTACAGCTAGGCTCTAGACTGTAGTAACTACAGCTGGGCTCTAGACTGTAGTAACTACAGCTGGGTATATCCTGGGCTCAAGACTGTAGTAACTACAGCTGGGTATATCCTGGGTTCTAGACTGTAGTAACTACAGCTGGGTATATCCTGGGCTCTAGACTGTAGTAACTACAGCTGGGTATATCCTGGGCTCTAGACTGTAGTAACTACAGCTGGGTATATCCTGGGCTCTAGACTGTAGTAACTACAGCTGGGTATATCCTGGGCTCTAGACTGTAGTAACTACAGCTGGGTATATCTTGGGCTCTAGACTGTAGTAACTACAGCTGGGCTCAAGACTGTAGTAACTACAGCTGGGTATATCCTGGGCTCTAGACTGTAGTAACTACAGCTGGGCTCTAGACTGTAGTAACTACAGCTGGGTATATCTTGGGCTCTAGACTGTAGTAACTACAGCTGGGTATATCCTGAGCTCTAGACTGTAGTAACTACAGCTGGGCTCTAGACTATAGTAACTACAGCTGGGTATATGCTGGGCTCTAGACTGTAGTAACTACAGCTGGTCTCTAGACTGTAGTAACTACAGCTGGGCTCTAGACTGTAGTAACTACAGCTGGGCTCCAGACTGTAGTAACTACAGCTGGGTTCTAGACTGTAGTAACTACAGCTGGGCTCTAGACTGTAGTAACTACAGCTGGGCTCTAGACTGTAGTAACTACAGCTGGGCTCTAGACTGTAGTAACTACAGCTGGGCTCTAGACTGTAGTAACTAGAGCTGGGCTCCAGACTGTAGTAACTACAGCTGGGTTCTAGACTGTAGTAACTACAGCTGGGCTCTAGACTGTAGTAACTACAGCTGGGCTCTAGACTGTAGTAACTACAGCTGGGCTCTAGACTGTAGTAACTACAGCTGGGTATTTCATGGGCTCTAGACTGTAGTAACTACAGCTGGGTATATCCTGGGCTGTAGACTGTAGCAACTACAGCTGGGCTCTAGACTGTTGTAACTACAGCTGGGTATATCTTGGGGTCTAGACTGTAGTAACTACAGCTGGGCTCTAGACTGTAGTAACTACAGCTGGGTATGTCATGGGCTCTAGACTGTAGTAACTATAGCTGGGCTCTAGGCTGTAGTAACTACAGCTGGGTATATCCTGGGCTCTAGGCTGTAGTAACTACAGCTGGGCTCTAGAATGTAGTAACTACAGCTGGGCTCCAGACTGTAGTAACTACATCTGGGTATATCTTGGGCTCTAGACTGTAGTAGCTACAGCTGGGTATATCCTGAGCTCTAGACTGTAGTAACTTCAGCTGGGCTCTAGACTGTAGTAACTACAGCTGGGTATATCCTGGGCTCTAGACTGTAGTAACTATAGCTGGGCTCTGGACTGTAGCAACTACAGCTGGGCTCTAGACTGTAGTAACTACAGCTGGGCTCTAGACTGTAGTAACTACAGCTGGGCTCTAGACTGTAGTAACTACAGCTGGGTATATATTGGGCTCTAGACTGTAGTAACTACAGCTGGGCTTTAGACTGTAGTAACTACAGCTGGGCTCTAGACTGTAGTAACTACAGCTGGGTATGTCCTGGGCTCTAGACTGTAGTAACTACAGCTGGGCTCTAGGCTGTAGTAACTACAGCTGGGCTCTAGAATGTAGTAACTACAGCTGGGCTCCAGACTGTAGTAACTACATCTGGGTATATCTTGGGCTCTAGACTGTAGTAGCTACAGCTGGGTATATCCTGAGCTCTAGACTGTAGTAACTTCAGCTGGGCTCTAGACTGTAGTAACTACAGCTGGGTATATCCTGGGCTCTAGACTGTAGTAACTACAGCTGGGTTCTGGACTGTAGCAACTACAGCTAGGCTCTAGACTGTAGTAACTACAGCTGGGCTCTAGACTGTAGTAACTACAGCTGGGTATATCCTGGGCTCAAGACTGTAGTAACTACAGCTGGGTATATCCTGGGTTCTAGACTGTAGTAACTACAGCTGGGTATATCCTGGGCTCCAGACTGTAGTAACTACAGCTGGGTATATCCTGGGCTCTAGACTGTAGTAACTACAGCTGGGTATATCCTGGGCTCTAGACTGTAGTAACTACAGCTGGGTATATCCTGGGCTCTAGACTGTAGTAACTACAGCTGGGTATATCTTGGGCTCTAGACTGTAGTAACTACAGCTGGGCTCAAGACTGTAGTAACTACAGCTGGGTATATCCTGGGCTCTAGACTGTAGTAACTACAGCTGGGCTCTAGACTGTAGTAACTACAGCTGGGTATATCTTGGGCTCTAGACTGTAGTAACTACAGCTGGGTATATCCTGAGCTCTAGACTGTAGTAACTACAGCTGGGCTCTAGACTATAGTAACTACAGCTGGGTATATGCTGGGCTCTAGACTGTAGTAACTACAGCTGGTCTCTAGACTGTAGTAACTACAGCTGGGCTCTAGACTGTAGTAACTACAGCTGGGCTCCAGACTGTAGTAACTACAGCTGGGTTCTAGACTGTAGTAACTACAGCTGGGCTCTAGAATGTAGTAACTACAGCTGGGCTCTAGACTGTAGTAAATACAGCTGGGCTCTAGACTGTAGTAACTACAGCTGGGCTCCAGACTGTAGTAACTACAGCTGGGTTCTAGACTGTAGTAACTACAGCTGGGCTCTAGACTGTAGTAACTACAGCTGGGCTCTAGACTGTAGTAACTACAGCTGGGCTCTAGACTGTAGTAACTACAGCTGGGTATTTCATGGGCTCTAGACTGTAGTAACTACAGCTGGGTATATCCTGGGCTGTAGACTGTAGCAACTACAGCTGGGCTCTAGACTGTTGTAACTACAGCTGGGTATATCTTGGGGTCTAGACTGTAGTAACTACAGCTGGGCTCTAGACTGTAGTAACTACAGCTGGGTATGTCATGGGCTCTAGACTGTAGTAACTATAGCTGGGCTCTAGGCTGTAGTAACTACAGCTGGGTATATCCTGGGCTCTAGACTGTAGTAACTACAGCTGGGCTCTAGAATGTAGTAACTACACCTGGGTATATGCTGGGCTCTAGACTGTAGTAACTACAGCTGGCTATATGCTGGGCTCTAGACTGTAGTAACTACAGCTGGGTATGTCCTGGGCTCTAGACTGTAGTAACTACAGCTGGGCTCTAGGCTGTAGTAACTACAGCTGGGCTCTAGAATGTAGTAACTACAGCTGGGCTCCAGACTGTAGTAACTACATCTGGGTATATCTTGGGCTCTAGACTGTAGTAGCTACAGCTGGGTATATCCTGAGCTCTAGACTGTAGTAACTTCAGCTGGGCTCTAGACTGTAGTAACTACAGCTGGGTATATCCTGGGCTCTAGACTGTAGTAACTACAGCTGGGCTCTGGACTGTAGCAACTACAGCTGGGCTCTAGACTGTAGTAACTACAGCTGGGCTCTAGACTGTAGTAACTACAGCTGGGCTCTAGACTGTAGTAACTACAGCTGGGTATTTCATGGGCTCCAGACTGTAGTAACTACAGCTGGGTATATATTGGGCTCTAGACTGTAGTAACTACAGCTGGGCTCTAGACTGTAGTAACTACAGCTGGGCTCTAGACTGTAGTAACTACAGCTGGGTATGTCCTGGGCTCTAGACTGTAGTAACTACAGCTGGGCTCTAGGCTGTAGTAACTACAGCTGGGCTCTAGAATGTAGTAACTACAGCTGGGCTCCAGACTGTACTAACTACATCTGGGTATATCTTGGGCTCTAGACTGTAGTAGCTACAGCTGGGTATATCCTGAGCTCTAGACTGTAGTAACTTCAGCTGGGCTCTAGACTGTAGTAACTACAGCTGGGTATATCCTGGGCTCTAGACTGTAGTAACTACAGCTGGGTTCTGGACTGTAGCAACTACAGCTATGCTCTAGACTGTAGTAACTACAGCTGGGCTCTAGACTGTAGTAACTACAGCTGGGCTCTAGACTGTAGTAACTACAGCTGGGCTCTAGACTGTAGTAACTACAGCTGGGTATTTCATGGGCTCCAGACTGTAGTAACTACAGCTGGGTATATATTGGGCTCTAGACTGTAGTAACTACAGCTGGGCTCTAGACTGTAGTAACTACAGCTGGGCTCTAGACTGTAGTAACTACAGCTGGGTATACCTTGGGCTCTAGACTGTAGTAACTACAGCCGGGTATATCCTGGGCTCTAGACTGTAGTAACTACAGCTGGGCTCTAGACTGTAGTAACTACAGCTGGGTATATGCTGGGCTCTAGACTGTAGTAACTACAGCTGGGCTCTAGACTGTAGTAACTACAGCAATTATATCCTGGGCTCTAGACTGTAGTAACTACAGCTGGGTATATCCTGGGCTCTAGACTGTAGTAACTAAAGTTGGGCTCTAGACTGTAGTAACTACAGCTGGGTATATCCTGGGCTCTAGACTGTAGTAACTACAGCTGGGCTCTAGACTGAAGTAACTACAGCTAGGTATGTCCTGGGCTCTAGACTGTAGTAACTACAGCTGGGCTCTAGGCTGTAGTAACTACAGCTGGGCTCTAGAATGTAGTAACTACAGCTGGGCTCCAGACTGTACTAACTACATCTGGGTATATCCTGGGCTCTAGACTGTAGTAACTACAGCTGGGTATATCCTGAGCTCTAGACTGTAGTAACTTCAGCTGGGCTCTAGACTGTAGTAACTACAGCTGGGTATATCCTGGGCTCTAGACTGTAGTAACTATAGCTGGGCTCTGGACTGTAGCAACTACAGCTGGGCTCTAGACTGTAGTAACTACAGCTGGGCTCTAGACTGTAGTAACTACAGCTGGGCTCTAGACTGTAGTAACTACAGCTGGGTATATATTGGGCTCTAGACTGTAGTAACTACAGCTGGGCTTTAGACTGTAGTAACTACAGCTGGGCTCTAGACTGTAGTAACTACAGCTGGGTATGTCCTGGGCTCTAGACTGTAGTAACTACAGCTGGGCTCTAGGCTGTAGTAACTACAGCTGGGCTCTAGAATGTAGTAACTACAGCTGGGCTCCAGACTGTAGTAACTACATCTGGGTATATCTTGGGCTCTAGACTGTAGTAGCTACAGCTGGGTATATCCTGAGCTCTAGACTGTAGTAACTTCAGCTGGGCTCTAGACTGTAGTAACTACAGCTGGGTATATCCTGGGATCTAGACTGTAGTAACTACAGCTGGGTTCTGGACTGTAGCAACTACAGCTAGGCTCTAGACTGTAGTAACTACAGCTGGGCTCTAGACTGTAGTAACTACAGCTGGGTATATCCTGGGCTCAAGACTGTAGTAACTACAGCTGGGTATATCCTGGGTTCTAGACTGTAGTAACTACAGCTGGGTATATCCTGGGCTCCAGACTGTAGTAACTACAGCTGGGTATATCCTGGGCTCTAGACTGTAGTAACTACAGCTGGGTATATCCTGGGCTCTAGACTGTAGTAACTACAGCTGGGTATATCCTGGGCTCTAGACTGTAGTAACTACAGCTGGGTATATCTTGGGCTCTAGACTGTAGTAACTACAGCTGGGCTCAAGACTGTAGTAACTACAGCTGGGTATATCCTGGGCTCTAGACTTTAGTAACTACAGCTGGGCTCTAGACTGTAGTAACTACAGCTGGGTATATCTTGGGCTCTAGACTGTAGTAACTACAGCTGGGTATATCCTGAGCTCTAGACTGTAGTAACTACAGCTGGGCTCTAGACTATAGTAACTACAGCTGGGTATATGCTGGGCTCTAGACTGTAGTAACTACAGCTGGTCTCTAGACTGTAGTAACTACAGCTGGGCTCTAGACTGTAGTAACTACAGCTGGGCTCCAGACTGTAGTAACTACAGCTGGGTTCTAGACTGTAGTAACTACAGCTGGGCTCTAGACTGTAGTAACTACAGCTGGGCTCTAGACTGTAGTAACTACAGCTGGGCTCTAGACTGTAGTAACTACAGCTGGGTATTTCATGGGCTCTAGACTGTAGTAACTACAGCTGGGTATATCCTGGGCTGTAGACTGTAGCAACTACAGCTGGGCTCTAGACTGTTGTAACTACAGCTGGGTATATCTTGGGGTCTAGACTGTAGTAACTACAGCTGGGCTCTAGACTGTAGTAACTACAGCTGGGTATGTCATGGGCTCTAGACTGTAGTAACTATAGCTGTGCTCTAGGCTGTAGTAACTACAGCTGGGTATATCCTGGGCTCTAGACTGTAGTAACTACAGCTGGGCTCTAGAATGTAGTAACTACAGCTGGGTATATGCTGGGCTCTAGACTGTAGTAACTACAGCTGGCTATATGCTGGGCTCTAGACTGTAGTAACTACAGCTGGGTATATCTTGGGCTCTAGACTGTAGTAACTACAGCTGGGCTCTAGGCTGTAGTAACTACAGCTGGGCTCTAGAATGTAGTAACTACAGCTGGGCTCCAGACTGTAGTAACTACATCTGGGTATATCTTGGGCTCTAGACTGTAGTAGCTACAGCTGGGTATATCCTGAGCTCTAGACTGTAGTAACTTCAGCTGGGCTCTAGACTGTAGTAACTACAGCTGGGTATATCCTGGGCTCTAGACTGTAGTAACTACAGCTGGGCTCTGGACTGTAGCAACTACAGCTGGGCTCTAGACTGTAGAAACTACAGCTGGGCTCTAGACTGTAGTAACTACAGCTGGGCTCTAGACTGTAGTAACTACAGCTGGGTATTTCATGGGCTCCAGACTGTAGTAACTACAGCTGGGTATATATTGGGCTCTAGACTGTAGTAACTACAGCTGGGCTCTAGACTGTAGTAACTACAGCTGGGCTCTAGACTGTAGTAACTACAGCTGGGTATGTCCTGGGCTCTAGACTGTAGTAACTACAGCTGGGCTCTAGGCTGTAGTAACTACAGCTGGGCTCTAGAATGTAGTAACTACAGCTGGGCTCCAGACTGTACTAACTACATCTGGGTATATCTTGGGCTCTAGACTGTAGTAGCTACAGCTGGGTATATCCTGAGCTCTAGACTGTAGTAACTTCAGCTGGGCTCTAGACTGTAGTAACTACAGCTGGGTATATCCTGGGCTCTAGACTGTAGTAACTACAGCTGGGTATATATTGGGCTCTAGACTGTAGTAACTACAGCTGGGCTCTAGACTGTAGTAACTACAGCTGGGCTCTAGACTGTAGTAACTACAGCTGGGTATACCTTGGGCTCTAGACTGTAGTAACTACAGCCGGGTATATCCTGGGCTCTAGACTGTAGTAACTACAGCTGGGCTCTAGACTGTAGTAACTACAGCTGGGTATATGCTGGGCTCTAGACTGTAGTAACTACAGCTGGGCTCTAGACTGTAGTAACTACAGCAATTATATCCTGGGCTCTAGACTGTAGTAACTACAGCTGGGTATATCCTGGGCTCTAGACTGTAGTAACTAAAGTTGGGCTCTAGACTGTAGTAACTACAGCTGGGTATATCCTGGGCTCTAGACTGTAGTAACTACAGCTGGGCTCTAGACTGAAGTAACTACAGCTAGGTATGTCCTGGGCTCTAGACTGTAGTAACTACAGCTGGGCTCTAGGCTGTAGTAACTACAGCTGGGCTCTAGAATGTAGTAACTACAGCTGGGCTCCAGACTGTACTAACTACATCTGGGTATATCTTGGGCTCTAGACTGTAGTAGCTACAGCTGGGTATATCCTGAGCTCTAGACTGTAGTAACTTCAGCTGGGCTCTAGACTGTAGTAACTACAGCTGGGTATATCCTGGGCTCTAGACTGTAGTAACTACAGCTGGGTTCTGGACTGTAGCAACTACAGCTATGCTCTAGACTGTAGTAACTACAGCTGGGCTCTAGACTGTAGTAACTACAGCTGGGCTCTAGACTGTAGTAACTACAGCTGGGCTCTAGACTGTAGTAACTACAGCTGGGTATTTCATGGGCTCCAGACTGTAGTAACTACAGCTGGGTATATATTGGGCTCTAGACTGTAGTAACTACAGCTGGGCTCTAGACTGTAGTAACTACAGCTGGGCTCTAGACTGTAGTAACTACAGCTGGGTATACCTTGGGCTCTAGACTGTAGTAACTACAGCCGGGTATATCCTGGGCTCTAGACTGTAGTAACTACAGCTGGGTATATGCTGGGCTCTAGACTGTAGTAACTACAGCTGGGCTCTAGACTGTAGTAACTACAGCAATTATATCCTGGGCTCTAGACTGTAGTAACTACAGCTGGGTATATCCTGGGCTCTAGACTGTAGTAACTAAAGTTGGGCTCTAGACTGTAGTAACTACAGCTGGGTATATCCTGGGCTCTAGACTGTAGTAACTACAGCTGGGCTCTAGACTGTAGTAACTACAGCTGGGCTCTAGACTGTAGTAACTACAGCTGGGCTCTAGACTGTAGTAACTACAGCTGGGCTCTAGACTGTAGTAACTACAGCTGGGCTCTAGACTGTAGTAACTACAGCTGGGCTCTAGACTGTAGTAACTACAGCTGGGCTCTAGACTGTAGTAACTACAGCTGGACTCTAGACTGTAGTAATTACAGCTGGGTATATCCTGGGCTCTAGACTGTAGTAACTTCAGCTGGGCTCTAGACTGTAGTAACTACAGCTGGGCTCTAGACTCTAGTAACTACAGCTGGGCTCTAGACTGTAGTAACTACAGCTGGGCTCTAGACTGTAGTAACTACAGCTGGGTATATCCTGGGCTCTAGACTGTAGTAACTACAGCTGGGTATACCTTGGGCTCTAGACTGTAGTAACTACAGCCGGGTATATCCTGGGCTCTAGACTGTAGTAACTACAGCTGGGCTCTAGACTGTAGTAACTACAGCTGGGCTCTAGACTGTAGTAACTACAGCAATTATATCCTGGGCTCTAGACTGTAGTAACTACAGCTGGGTATATCCTGGGCTCTAGACTGTAGTAACTAAAGCTGGGCTCTAGACTGTAGTAACTACAGCTGGGTATATCCTGGGCTCTAGACTGTAGTAACTACAGCTGGGCTCTAGACTGTAGTAACTACAGCTGGGCTCTAGACTGTAGTAACTACAGCTGGGCTCTAGACTGTAGTAACTACAGCTGGGCTCTAGACTGTAGTAACTACAGCTGGGCTCTTGACTGTAGTAACTACACCTGGGCTCTAGACTGTAGTAACTACAGCTGGGCTCTAGACTGTAGTAACTACAGCTGGACTCTAGACTGTAGTAATTACAGCTGGGTATATCCTGGGCTCTAGACTGTAGTAACTTCAGCTGGGCTCTAGACTGTAGTAACTACAGCTGGGCTCTAGACTCTAGTAACTACAGCTGGGCTCTAGCCTTTAGTAACTACAGCTGGGCTCTAGACTGTAGTAACTACAGCTGGGTATATCCTGGGCTCTAGACTGTAGTAACTACAGCTGGGCTCTAGACTGTAGTAACTACAGCTGGGCTCTAGACTGTAGTAACTACAGCTGGGCTCTAGACTGTAGTAACTACAGCTGGGTATATACTGGGCTCTAGACTGTAGTAACTACAGCTGGGCTCTAGACTGTAGTAACTACAGCTGGGCTCTAGACTGTAGTAACTACAGCTGGGCTCTAGACTGTAGTAACTATAGCTGGGCTCTAGACTGTAGTAACTACAGCTGGGCTCTAGACTGTAGCGACTACAGCTGGGCTCTAGACTGTAGTAACTACAGCTGGGCTCTAGACTGTTGCAACTCCAGCTGGGCTCTAGACTGTAGCAACTACAGCTGGGTATATCCTGGGCTTTAGACTGTAGCAACTGCAGCTGGGCTCTAGACTGTAGTAACTTCAGCTGGGCTCTAGACAGTAGTAACAGGGAACCGCCACCAGGTGCCAGTGCAGGTGTGTGGAAGGCCTATAGTGGATTTCTCCAGTACAGTGTTGCTGCTCATTGGTACGAGAGGGTAAACTAACTCGTGACTTGGAGATTTTGTTTGGGGTTTAAAAACTCAATGGGATGAAGCAATCAAAACAGAAGAACACATTCTGACATGCTGATATTATTATAGTTATTGCGAAAGCAAGGATGAAAAAAACAGTACCAGTACATGTTTCAGTGGGACTGCTTCAGATGCCAGAGACACGGGTCAGTGCAGCATGATATGATATGGGTTCTGTATACAGTGCAGTATGCTATGATATGGGTTCTGAATACAGTGCAGTATGATATGATATGAGTTCTGAATACAGTACAGTATGATATGGGTTCTGAATACAGTGCAGTATGATATGGGTTCTGAATACAGTGCAGTATGATATGATATGAGTTCTGAATACAGTACAGTATGATATGAGTTCTGAATACAGTGCAGTATGATATGGGTTCTGAATACAGTGCAGTATGATATGGGTTCTGAATACAGTGCAGTATGACATGATATGGGTTCTGAATACAGTACAGTATGATATGGGTTCTGAATACAGTGCAGTATGATATGGGTTCTGAATACAGTGCAGTATGATATGGGTTCTGAATACAGTGCAGTATGATATGGGTTCTGAATACAGTGCAGTATGACATGATATGGGTTCTGAATACAGTACAGTATGATATGGGTTCTGAATACAGTGCAGTATGACATGGGTTCTGAATCCAGTGCAGTATGATATGGGTTCTGAATACAGTGCAGTATGACATGATATGAGTTCTGAATACAGTACAGTATGATATGAGTTCTGAATACAGTGCAGTACGATATGGGTTCTGAATACAGTGCAGTATGATATGGGTTCTGAATACAGTGCAGTACGATATGGGTTCTGAATACAGTGCAGTATGATATGGGTTCTGAATACAGTGCAGTATGACATGAGTTCTGAATACAGTGCAGTATGATATGGGTTCTGAATACAGTGCAGTATGACATGATATGGGTTCTGAATACAGTACAGTATGATATGCGTTCTGAATACAGTGCAGTACAATATGGGTTCTGAATACAGTACAGTATGATATGGGTTCTGAATACAGTGCAGTATGCTATGATATGGGTTCTGAATACAGTGCAGTATGATATGATATGGGTTCTGAAAACAGTGCAGTATGATATGGGTTCTGAATACAGTGCAGTATGATATGGGTTCTGAATACAGTGCAGTATGATATGATATGAGTTCTGAATACAGTGCAGTATGATATGGGTTCTGAATACAGTGCAGTATGATAGGGGTTCTGAATACAGTGCAGTATGATATGATATGAGTTCTGAATACAGTGCAGTATGATATGAGTTCTGAATACAGTGCAGTATGATATGGGTTCTGAATACAGTGCAGTATCTATAATGAGACACCATGCCATGTTCTTTGTGAAGCAGTTAGATTGAAGGTGTTCCCACCACTACTGGTTTCTTTAGGGTGTTGGTACTGTAATGTAACTGGCCTATAGATATATCTGATATAAAGGTATCGTCTGAGAAAAACATTCGCTAGAGACCAGATAGAGACCAGATAGAGACCAGATAGAGACCAGCTAGAGACCAGCTAGAGACCAGCTAGAGACCAGATAGAGACCAGATAGAGACCAGCTAGAGACCAGCTAGAGACCAGCTAGAGACCAGATAGAGACCAGATAGAGACCAGATAGAGACCAGCTAGAGACCAGATAGAGACCAGCTAGAGACCAGCTAGAGACCAGATAGAGACCAGATAGAGACCAGATAGAGACCAGATAGAGACCAGATAGAGACCAGCTAGAGACCAGATAGAGACCAGATAGAGACCAGCTAGAGACCAGATAGAGACCAGATAGAGACCAGATAGAGACCAGATAGAGACCAGCTAGAGACCAGATAGAGACCAGCTAGAGACCAGATAGAGACCAGATAGAGACCAGCTAGAGACCAGATAGAGACCAGATAGAGACCAGATAGAGACCAGATAGTTGTGGTGAATGTGTCAGAGACACATGTCGACTCTGACTGTAGCTGTCAGGGACCAAATGACGCACTTAAGGAGTTGGGCGGTTTCTAC
This sequence comes from Oncorhynchus masou masou, assembly GCF_036934945.1. Taxonomy (NCBI): domain Eukaryota; kingdom Metazoa; phylum Chordata; class Actinopteri; order Salmoniformes; family Salmonidae; genus Oncorhynchus; species Oncorhynchus masou. The sequence goes on along the minus strand of NW_027014361.1, from coordinate 338,616 downwards.
AGCGCTGCCACACACACACAAACACAATCACACACACACACAAACCCACACACAATCACACACACACACACAGCGTTGTGTGCTGTTATGTAAGTGGTTTCACAGTGATGCAATACAAGGCCTGAACAAAACACAGGCTAGCATTATAAACAGACGAAGCAGCATATTACAGGAACACAGGCTAGCGTTATAAACAGATGAAGCAGCACATTACAAGAACACAGGCTAGCGTTATAAACAGACGAAGCAGCACATTACAGGAACACAGGCTAGCGTTATAAACAGATGAAGCAGCACATTACAGGAACACAGGCTAGCATTATAAACAGATGAAGCAGCACATTACAGGAACACAGGCTAGAGTTATAAACAGATGAAGCAGCACATTACAGGAACACAGGCTAGCATTATAAACAGACGAAGCAGCATATTACAGGAACACAGGCTAGCGTTATAAACAGATGAAGCAGCACATTACAGGAACACAGGCTAGCGTTATAAACAGATGAAGCAGCACATTACATGAACACAGGCTAGCGTTATAAACATATGAAGCATATTACAGGAACACAGGCTAGCGTTATAAACAGATGAAGCAGCATATTACAGGAACACAGGCTAGCGTTATAAACAGATGAAGCAGCATATTACAGGAACACAGATGAAGCAGCATATTACAGGAACACAGGCTAGCGTTATAAACAGATGAAGCAGCATATTACAGGAACACAGGCTAGCGTTATAAACAGACGAAGCAGCACATTACAGGAACACAGGCTAGCGTTATAAACAGATGAAGCAGCACATTACAGGAACACAGGCTAGCGTTATAAACAGACGAAGCAGCACATTACAGGAACACAGGCTAGCGTTATAAACAGACGAAGCAGCACATTACAGGAACACAGGCTAGCGTTATAAACAGATGAAGCAGCACATTACAGGAACACAGGCTAGCGTTATAAACAGATGAAGCACATTACAGGAACACAGGCTAGCGTTATAAACAGATGAAGCAGCATATTACATGAACACAGGCTAGTGTTATAAACAGATGAAGCAGCACATTACAAGAACACAGGCTAGCGTTATAAACAGACGAAGCATATCGCAGGAACACAAGGAACACAGGCTGACAGAAACAACACATTACAGGGCTGTAATACAGGTTTCACAATACATAAAGAGGTGAAAGGTCAAACGGATTGGAGGAATGACACACAACACTACACTGGGTTATTGGTCCATAACAAGACATTATAAATCCTTGTAGGACTTGCACTGTGACAAGCCTTGAGGGAATTAGCAACCATTTCTCAGAACTCAACAACTTCATTTTGTACACAAACCCAATGTTAAAGGCCTCTGCCTACACCTCTATAAACTGGGGAGGGGCGGGGGGAGTAGGGTGCATACCTGTGAATATTCGAAAACATTTAAGTTTGTGCATCAGCCAATTAATAGCGTTGACGTAGTGGCACGTGATAAAACGCTACACGTTAGCTGTTTCCATTAGATAACCTGGCACATTTAGCTGGCAGTGGTTATTTCCTGCAACAAATTCCACATCAGCCTATCAAAGACCTTTATATCCACCAATCAATGTTAGTGTTTGGTAGCAAAGTCTTTAAATTGTTTAACTTGGGTCAAATTTTCAGGTAGCTTTCCAAGGATGAACCAGACTTGTGGAGGCCTACAATTGTTTCTGGTACACATCCACAGGTTCATCTCCAATTGACTGAAATGATGTCAATTAGCCTATCAGAAGCTTCTAAAGCCATGACAACATTTTCTGGAATTTTCCAAGCTGTTTAAAGGCACAGTCAACTTAGTGTATGTAAACTTCTGACCCACTGGAATTGTGATACAGTGAATTATAAATGAGATAATCTGTCTGTAAACAATTGTTGGAAAAATGACTTGTGTCATGCACACAGTAGATGTCCTAAACGACTTTCCAAAACTATAATTTGTTAAAAACCTCTTTGGGCTAGGTGGCAGTATTTTCACGTCCGGATGAAAAGCGTGCCCAAAGTAAACTGCCTGCTACTCAGGCCCAGAAGCTAGGATATTTATATAATTAGTAGACTTGGATAGAAAACACTCTGACGTTTCTAAAACTGTTTGAATAATGTCTGTGAGTATAACAGAACTGATTTGGCAGGCGAAACCCGAAGCACAATTGTGTGGGAGCTCAATGTGTTTTCCATTAGGTTTCTAATGAAAATCCCTTTTTTAATAGAAATATGCTTGCAGTTCCTATGGCGTCCACTAGATGTCAACAGTCTTTAGAAATTGGTTGATGTTTTTTCCATTGAGCAATGAAGAAGAATTCCTTTCCTTTCCATGTGTCACTCAGAGCGACTCAGGTCTTTTGGAACGCGCTTCACTTTGTTTTCATCCGCTATTGAGCACAGTTTTTCCTGTCTTATATTTTATCGGTTAGTTACGTTTTAGGATACATAAGTCTGTTTGAAATGTTTGGACCAAGTTTACAGGTAACTTATTAGATACTTTGTAGGCATGTTGGGCGAGTTGAAACCGGTGTATTTATGAATCAAACGCACCAAATAAATGGACATTTTGGGGATATAATGAAGGAATTTATCAAACAAAAGGACCATTTGTGATGTTTCTGGGACATTTTGGAGTGCCAACAGAAGAAGATCTTCAAAAGTAAGGCATTAATTATATCGTTATTTCTGATTTTTGTTTCGCACCTGCCTGGTTGAAATATGATGTTCATGTGTCACAGCGGGCGCTGTCCTCAGATAATCGCATGGTCTGCTTTTTACCGTAAAGCCTTTTGGAAATCTGACACTGCGGCTGGATTAACAAGAAGTTAAGCTCTATTTTGATGTATAAACTTGTATGTTTAATAATGTAATAATCTATTAATTCTTATTATGAGTATTTCTGTTTTTGAATTTAGCGCGCTGCAATTTCACTGGATGTTGTCAAATAAATCCCGTTAACGGGATCCGAGCGGGAAGGGAGGTGAAGGGATTCCTAAGAGGTTTTAATTTACAAGAAATTTGTGGAGTGGTTGAAAACCAAGTTTTAATGACTCCAACCTTAGTGTATGTAAACTTCCCACTTCAACTGTACATGTGGCTGTAGTTTAGGGGCTCTTCATGTTGGCTAAACAACAAATGATGTAAGAAGTGACACTGGCCTCAGAGTCAGCATAGCTCTCACACACACAAACAAGCACACACACACACACACACACACACACACACACACACACACACACACACACACACACACACACACACACACACACACACACACACACACACACACAGGCACGGATGCATATACACACACACATTCAGAGACAGAAAGAGGGAGAGAGAGAGAAAGAGAGACAGAGACAGAGTGAGAAAGAGAGACAGCGAGAGAGAGACAGAGAAAGAGAGAGAGAAAGACAGACAGAGAGAGAGACAGAGAGAGAGAGAGAGACAGAGAGAGAGACAGAGAGACAGAGAGAGACAGAGAGAGACAGAGAGAGAGACAAAGAGAAGAGAGAGAGAGAGAGTGAGTTCACTAACCCGTTCTACTAACACACTGAAGCCCCAGAACATCCAATCAATCAGAATAAAACAAATTACAACACAGTCAAAACAAAACTAGATTGCTTATTGGGAAACACAAACACAAACACAAAGCTATCTGGCCCTAAATCGACAGTACACTGTGGCTAATTATTTGGCCATGGTTAAGTAAGGCTCAGTGAGCACAGCCTTGCCATTGAGAAGGGCAGACACAGGAAAACCTGGCTCCCTGTAGAGGAAAGGCTGTGCAACCACTGCACCACAGCAGAACCTGGCTCCCTGTAGAGGAAAGGCTGTGCAACCACTGCACCACAGCAGAACCTGAGACGGAGCTGCATTTCCTGACTAAATGTCAAAAATATAAAACAACTAGAGAGAGTCACTTCCCCAAATGTGAAACACTTATTCAAGGTTTCAAAGACCTCTCTGATGAGAGTAGGCTACCCGTCCTGTTGGGGGAGGACGCAGAGAGAGAGAGAGACCTCTCTGATGAGAGTAGGCTACCCGTCCTGTTGGGGGAGGACGCAGAGAGAGAGAGAGACCTCTCTGATGAGAGTAGGCTACCCGTCCTGTTGGGGGAGGACGCAGAGAGAGAGAGAGAGAGACCTCTCTGATGAGAGTAGGCTACCCGTCCTGTTGGGGGAGGACGCAGAGAGAGAGACCTCTCTGATGAGAGTAGGCTACCCGTCCTGTTGGGGGAGGACGCAGAGAGAGAGAGACCTCTCTGATGAGAGTAGGCTACCCGTCTTGTTGGGGGAGGACGCAGAGAGAGAGAGACCTCTCTGATGAGAGTAGACTACCCGTCCTGTTGGGGGAGGACGCAGAGAGAGAGAGAGACCTCTCTGATGAGAGTAGGCTACCCGTCCTGTTGGGGGAGGACGCAGAGAGCTGTGGCAAAGACCTCTCTGATGAGAGTAGGCTACCCGTTCTGTTGGGGGAGGATGCAGAGAGAGAGAGACCTCTCTGATGAGAGTAGGCTACCCGTCCTGTTGGGGGAGGACGCAGAGAGAGAGAGAGACCTCTCTGATGAGAGTAGGCTACCCGTCCTGTTGGGGGAGGACGCAGAGAGAGAGAGAGACCTCTCTGATGAGAGTAGGCCACCCGTCCTGTTGGGGGAGGACGCAGAGAGAGAGAGAGACCTCTCTGATGAGAGTAGGCTACAAGTCCGGTTGGGGGAGGACGCAGAGAGAGAGACCTCTCTGATGAGAGTAGGCTACCCGTCCTGTTGGGGGAGGACGCAGAGAGAGAGACCTCTCTGATGAGAGTAGGCCACCCGTCCTGTTGGGGGAGGACGCAGAGAGAGAGAGAGACCTCTCTGATGTGAGTAGGCTACCCGTCCTGTTGGGGGAGGACGCAGAGAGAGAAACCTCTCTGATGAGAGGAGGCTACCCGTCCTGTTGGGGGAGGACGCAGAGAGAGAGAGAGAGAGACCTCTCTGATGAGAGTAGGCTACCCGTCCTGTTGGGGGAGGACGCAGAGAGAGAGAGACCTCTCTGATGAGAGTAGGCTACCCGTCCTGTTGGGGGGGACGCAGAGAGAGAGAGACCTCTCTGATGAGAGTAGGCTACCCGTCCTGTTGGGGGAGGACGCAGAGAGCTGTGGCAAAGACCTGTCTGATGAGAGTAGGCTACCCGTCCTGTTGGGGGAGGACGCAGAGAGAGAGAGACCTCTCTGATGAGAATAGGCTACCCGTCCTGTTGGGGGAGGACGCAGAGAGAGAGAGAGACCTCTCTGATGAGAGTAGGCTACCCGTCCTGTTGGGGGAGGACGCAGAGAGAGAGACCTCTCTGATGAGAGTAGGTTACCCGTCCTGTTGGGGGAGGACGCAGAGAGAGAGAGAGAGAGACCTCTCTGATGAGAGTAGGCTACCCGTCCTGTTGGGGAGGACGCAGAGAGAGAGAGAGACCTCTCTGATGAGAGTAGGCTACCCGTCCTGTTGGGGAGGACGCAGAGAGAGAGAGAGACCTCTCTGATGAGAGTAGGCTACCCGTCCTGTTGGGGGAGGACGCAGAGAGAGAGAGACCTCTCTGATGAGAGTAGGCTACCCGTCCTGTTGGGGGAGGACGCAGAGAGAGAGAGACCTCTCTGATGAGAGTAGGCTACCCGTCCTGTTGGGGGAGGACGCAGAGAGAGAGAGAGACCTCTCTGATGAGAGTAGGCTACCCGTCCTGTTGGGGGAGGACGCAGAGAGAGAGAGACCTCTCTGATGAGAGTAGGCTACCCGTCCTGTCGGGGAGGACGCAGAGAGAGAGAGAGACCTCTCTGATGAGAGTAGGCTACCCGTCCTGTTGGGGGAGGACGCAGAGAGAGAGAGACCTCTCTGATGAGAGTAGTCTACCCGTCCTGTCGGGGGAGGACGCAGAGAGAGAGAGAGACCTCTCTGATGAGAGTAGTCTACCCGTCCTGTCGGCGGAGGACGCAGAGAGAAAGAGAGAGAGAGACCTCTCTGATGAGAGTAGGCTACCCGTCCTGTTGGGGGAGGACACAGAGAGAGAGAGAGACCTCTCTGATGAGAGTAGGCTACCCGTCCTGTTGGGGGAGGACGCAGAGAGAGAGAGAGACCTCTCTGATGAGAGTAGGCTACCCGTCCTGTCGGGGGAGGACGCAGAGAGAGAGAGAGACCTCTCTGATGAGAGTAGGCTACCCGTCCTGTCGGGGGAGGACGCAGAGAGCTGTGGGTTGGCAGCACTACATTGCTGCCTGACATAAGATGAGGGACAGTGTCTGACAGACCAACCAACCTGCACATGTCCTCTACTGTATGCTGATTGTTATAGTTCAATGTATTGTTATTGTTGTTACTGCTGGTAAAATGTACATTGTTATGTCATGCGAGTAAAGCAAATTGAATTGAGAGAGAGACAGAAGGGGAGACAGACAGACATACAGACAGACAGACGGACAGAGTGGTACTCTGCTGAACGTTACTCTGCTGAACGGTACTCTGCTGAACAGTACTCTACTGAACGGTACTCTGCTGAACGGTACTCTGCTGAACTGTACTCTGCTGAACGGCACTCTACTGAACGGCACTCTACTGAACGGCACTCTACTGAACGGTACTCTGCTGAACGGTACTCTGCTGAACGGCACTCTACTGAACGGTACTCTGCTGAACGGTACTCTGCTGAACGGTACTCTGCTGAACGGTACTCTGCTGAACGGTACTCTACTGAACAGTACTCTGCTAAACGTTACTCTGCTGAACGGCACTCTGCTGAACAGTACTCTGCTGAATGTACTTCAGGCTCTACTAGAGAATCAGCTCAGATGATGTCTGACATTGTGTGTGTGTGTGTGTGTGTGTGTGTGTGTGTGTGTGTGTGTGTGTGTGTGTGTGTGTGTGTGTGTGTGTGTGTGCTCCCCTCTGTGTGTATGTGTTGATTGCAGACGGCAGTGTGTAATATATCTGTTGCCATGGCAGTGATTGACGAGCATCCTGACAGTGATGTCTGTGTGTTTGGGCTCGGGACGGATAACGACACCACAACACACAGAAACAGAGTTGACACAGCAGCATTGATACAGGCCTCAGTACAGTTCACATGCAGAGACAGAGAGACAGAGACACATAGAGACAGAGAGACAGAGACACATAGAGACAGAGAGAGAGGGAGACACAGAGACACATAGAGACAGAGAGACAGAGACACATAGAGACAGAGAGACAGAGACACAGAGACAGAGAGACAGAGACACATAGAGACAGAGACACAGAGAGAGAGAGAGAGATACAGCGAGACAGAGACACAGAAACACAGAGAAAGAGAGACAGACAGAGAGACACAGAGACAGAGACAGACAGAGACACAGAGACACATAGAGACAGAGAGACAGAGACACATAGAGAAAGAGAGAGAGACAGCGACACAGAGACACATAGAGACAGAGAGACAGAGACACATAGATACAGAGAGAGAGACAGAGACACAGAGACACAGAGACAGAGAGACAGAGACACATAGAGACAGAGACAGAGAGAGAGAGAGAGAGAGATACAGCGAGACAGAGACACAGAAACACAGAGAAAGAGAGACAGACAGAGAGACACAGAGACAGAGACAGACAGAGACACAGAGACACATAGAGACAGAGAGACAGAGACACATAGAGACAGAGAGAGAGACAGACACAGAGACAGAGAGAGACAGAGACACATAGAGACAGAGAGAGACAGAGATACATAGAGACAGAGACAGAGAGAGAGAGAGAGAGAGAGAGATACAGCGAGACAGAGACACAGAAACACAGAGAAAGAGAGACAGACAGAGAGACACAGAGACAGAGACAGACAGAGACACAGAGACACATAGAGACAGAGACACATAGAGACAGAGAGAGAGACAGACACAGAGACAGAGAGAGACAGAGACACATAGAGACAGAGAGAGACAGAGATACATAGAGACAGAGAGAGAGACAGAGACACAGAGACACAGAGAGAGAGAGAGAGAGATAGAGTAGAGAGATACAGCGAGACAGAGACACAGGGACACAGAGAAAGAGAGACAGACAGAGAGACAGAGACACAAACATAAACAGGGATACTGGTCATCTCCTTCTCCACTGCATGGAAAAACATCCCTTTCAACATCATTTGTCCTTCAAATTAAAGTTAGCAGTAACTTCCCCCAGAACAGGCCATCAGCTCAACATCGATAACAAGACAGAAAACTTCCCCACTTTCTACCGAGACAGAGACACAGAGACACAGAGAAAGAGAGACAGACAGAGACAGAGCTACTGTTGTCTCCACACTAATGTTATCAAACCTCCATTCTACTGTTGTCTCCAGACTAACGTTATCAAACCTCCATTCTACTGTTATCCCCTGCATTGCCAGACTGGGTCCAATCAGAACCGATCCAATGGGAAGTCCCCTGCATTGACAGACTGGGTCCTATCAGAACCAATCCAATGGGAAGTCCCCTGCATTGACAGACTGGGTCCTATCAGAACCAATCCAATGGGAAGTCCCCTGCATTGACAGACTGGGTCCTATCAGAACCAATTCAATGGGAAGTCCCCTGCATTGACAGACTGGGTACTATCAGAACCAATCCAATGGGAATTTCCCTGCATTGACAGACTGGGTCCTATCAGAACCAATTCAATGGGAAGTCCCCTGCATTGACAGACTGGGTCCTATCAGAACCAATCCAATGGGAAGTCCCCTGCATTGACAGACTGGGTCCAATCAGAACCGATCCAATGGGAAGTCCCCTGCATTGACAGACTGGGTCCTATCAGAACCGATCCAATGGGAAGTCCCCTGCATTGACAGACTGGGTCCAATCAGAACCAATCCAATGGGAAGTCCCCTGCATTGACAGACTGGGTCCTATCAGAACCAATCCAATGGGAAGTCCCCTGCATTGACAGACTGGGTCCTATCAGAACCGATCCAATGGGAAGTCCCCTGCATTGACAGACTGGGTCCTATCAGAACCGATCCAATGGGAAGTCCCCTGCATTGACAGACTGGGTCCAATCAGAACCGATCCAATGGGAAGTCCCCTGCATTGACAGACTGGGTCCAATCAGAACCGATCCAATGGGAAGTCCCCTGCATTGACAGACTGGGTCCAATCAGAACCAATCCAATGGGAAGTCCCCTGCATTGACAGACTGGGTCCAATCAGAACCAATCCAATGGGAAGTCCCCTGCATTGACAGACTGGGTCCAATCAGAACCGATCCAATGGGAAGTCCCCTGCATTGACAGAGGCAGTATAAACAGACCAGAGGCAGTATAAACAGACCAGAGGCAGTATAAACAGACCAGAGGCAGTATAAACAGACCAGAGGCAGTATAAACAGACCAGAGGCAGTATAAACAGACCAGAGGCAGTATAAACAGACCAGAGGCAGTATAAACAGACCAGAGGCAGTATAAACAGACCAGCAGGTTCAGAGGCAGTATAAACAGACCAGAGGCAGTATAAACAGAACATCAGGTTCAGAGGCAGTATAAACAGACCAGAGGCAGTATAAACAGACCAGAGGCAGTATAAACAGACCAGAGGCAGTATAAACAGACCAGAGGCAGTATAAACAGACCATCAGGGTCAGAGGCAGTATAAACAGACCAGAGGCAGTATAAACAGACCAGAGGCAGTATAAACAGACCAGCAGGTTCAGAGGCAGTATAAACAGACCAGAGGCAGTATAAACAGACCAGAGGCAGTATAAACAGACCAGAGGCAGTATAAACAGACCAGCAGGTTCAGAGGCAGTATAAACAGACCAGAGGCAGTATAAACAGACCAGAGGCAGTATAAACAGACCAGAGGCAGTATAAACAGACCAGAGGCAGTATAAACGGACCATCAGGTTCAGAGGCAGTATAAACAGACCAGCAGGTTCAGAGGCAGTATAAACAGACCAGAGGCAGTATAAACAGACCAGAGGCAGTATAAACAGACCAGAGGCAGTATAAACAGACCAGAGGCAGTAAAAACAGACCAGAGGCAGTATAAACAGACCAGAGGCAGTATAAACAGACCAGAGGCAGTATAAACAGACCAGAGGCAGTATAAACAGACCAGAGGCAGTATAAACAGACCAGAGGCAGTATAAACAGACCAGAGGCAGTATAAACAGACCAGAGGCAGTATAAACAGACCAGAGGCAGTATAAACAGACCAGCAGGTTCAGAGGCAGTATAAACAGACCAGCAGGTTCAGAGGCAGTATAAACAGACCAGAGGCAGTATAAACAGACCAGAGGCAGTATAAACAGACCAGCAGGTTCAGAGGCAGTATAAACAGACCAGCAGGTTCAGAGGCAGTATAAACAGACCAGAGGCAGTATAAACAGACCAGAGGCAGTATAAACAGACCAGAGGCAGTATAAACAGACCAGAGACAGTATAAACAGACCAGAGGCAGTATAAACAGACCAGAGACAGTATAAACAGACCAGAGGCAGTATAAACAGACCAGAGGCAGTATAAACAGACCAGAGGCAGTATAAACGGACCAGAGGCAGTATAAACAGACCAGAGGCAGTATAAACAGACCAGAGGCAGTATAAACAGACCAGAGGCAGTATAAACAGACCAGAGGCAGTATAAACAAGTTCAAATCTTCATCCCAAATGGCACCCTCCCCTATTCCCTACTTAGAGCAAGACCTTTGCCCAAATCCCTATGTTCCCTGGGCTAAACTAGTGCGCTATAATAGGGAATAGGGTACCATTTGGATACGCGAACCAAGTCGTCCTCGTTTCTCCTTCTCCTCCTCTTTTTATTTTATTTTACCTTTATTTTACCTTTATTTTACCAGGCAAGTCAGTTAAGAACAAATTCTTATTTTCAATGACGGCCTAGGAACAGTGGGTTAACTGCCTGTTCAGGGGCAGAACAACAGATTTGTACCTTGTCAGCTCGGGGGTTTGAACTCGCAACCTTCCGGTTACTAGTCCAACGCTCTAACGACTAGGCTACCCTGCCGGCCCTCCACTCTAACCACTAGGCTACCCTGCCTCCCTTCCACTCTAACCACTAGGCTACCCTGCCGCCCCTCCACTCTAACCACTAGTCTACCCTTCCGCCCCTCCACTCTAACCACTAGGCTACCCTGCCGCCCCTCCACTCTAACCACTAGGCTACCCTGCCGCCCCTCCACTCTAACCACTAGTCTACCCTTCCGCCCCTCCACTCTAACCACTAGGCTACCCTGCCGCCCCTCCACTCTAACCACTAGGCTACCCTGCCGCCCCTCCACTCTAACCACTAGGCTACCCTGCCGCCCCTCCACTCTAACCACTAGTCTACCCTGCCGCCCCTCCACTCTAACCACTAGGCTACCCTGCCGCCCCTCCACTCTAAACACTAGTCTACCCTGCCGCCCCTCCACTCTAACCACTAGTCTACCCTGCCGCCCCTCCACTCTAACCACTAGTCTACCCTGCCGCCCCTCCACTCTAACCACTAGGCTACCCTGCCGCCTCTACACTCTAACCACTAGGGTACCCTGCCGCCCCTCCACTCTAACCACTAGTCTACCCTGCCGCCCCTCCACTCTAACCACTAGTCTACCCTGCCGCCCCTCCACTCTAACCACTAGGCTACCCTGCCGCCCCTCCACTCTAACCACTAGTCTACCCTGCCGCCCCTCCTCTCTAACCACTAGTCTACCCTGCCGCCCCTCCACTCTAACCACTAGTCTACCCTACCGCCCTTCCACTCTAACCACTAATCTACCCTGCCGCCCCTCCTCTCTAACCACTAGTCTACCCTGCCGCCCCTCCTCTCTAACCACTAGGCTACCCTGCCGCCCCTCCACTCTAACCACTAGGCTACCCTGCCGCCCCTCCACTCTAACCACTAGTCTACCCTGCCGCCCCTCCACTCTAACCACTAGGCTACCCTGCCGCCCCTCCACTCTAACCACTAGGCTACCCTGCCGCCCCTCCACTCTAACCACTAGTCTACCCTTCCGCCCCTCCACTCTAACCACTAGGCTACCCTGCCGCCCCTCCACTCTAACCACTAGGCTACCCTGCCGCCCCTCCACTCTAACCACTAGGCTACCCTGCCGCCCCTCCACTCTAACCACTAGTCTACCCTGCCGCCCCTCCACTCTAACCACTAGGCTACCCTGCCGCCCCTCCACTCTAAACACTAGTCTACCCTGCCGCCCCTCCACTCTAACCACTAGTCTACCCTGCCGCCCCTCCACTCTAACCACTAGTCTACCCTGCCGCCCCTCCACTCTAACCACTAGGCTACCCTGCCGCCTCTACACTCTAACCACTAGGGTACCCTGCCGCCCCTCCACTCTAACCACTAGTCTACCCTGCCGCCCCTCCACTCTAACCACTAGTCTACCCTGCCGCCCCTCCACTCTAACCACTAGGCTACCCTGCCGCCCCTCCACTCTAACCACTAGTCTACCCTGCCGCCCCTCCTCTCTAACCACTAGTCTACCCTGCCGCCCCTCCACTCTAACCACTAGTCTACCCTACCGCCCTTCCACTCTAACCACTAATCTACCCTGCCGCCCCTCCTCTCTAACCACTAGTCTACCCTGCCGCCCCTCCTCTCTAACCACTAGGCTACCCTGCCGCCCCTCCACTCTAACCACTAGTCTACCCTGCCGCCCCTCCTCTCTAACCACTAGTCTACCCTGCCGCCCCTCCACTCTAACCACTAGTCTACCCTGCCGCCCTTCCACTCTAACCACTAGTCTACCCTGCCGCCCCTCCTCTCTAACCACTAGTCTACCCTGCCGCCCCTCCTCTCTAACCACTAGGCTACCCTGCCGGCCCTCCACTCTAACCACTAGGCTACCCTGCCGCCCCTCCACTCTAACCACTAGGCTACCCTGCCGCCCCTCCACTCTAACCACTAGGCTACCCTGCCGCCCCTCCACTCTAACCACTAGGCTACCCTGCCGCCCCTCCTCTCTAACCACTAGTCTACCCTGCCGCCCCTCCACTCTAACCACTAGTCTACCCTGCCGCCCTTCCACTCTAACCACTAGTCTACCCTGCCGCCCCTCCTCTCTAACCACTAGTCTACCCTGCCGCCCCTCCTCTCTAACCACTAGGCTACCCTGCCGGCCCTCCACTCTAACCACTAGGCTACCCTGCCGCCCCTCCACTCTAACCACTAGGCTACCCTGCCGCCCCTCCACTCTAACCACTAGGCTACCCTGCCGCCCCTCCACTCTAACCACTAGGCTACCCTGCCGCCCCTCCACTCTAACCACTAGGCTACCCTGCAGCCCCTCCACTCTAACCACTAGGCTACCCTGCCGCCCCTCCACTCTAACCACTAGGCTACCCTGCCGCCCCTCCACTCTAACCACTAGTCTACCCTGCCGCCCTTCCACTCTAACCACTAGGCTACCCTGCCGCCCCTCCACTCTAACCACTAGGCTACCCTGCCGCCCCTCCACTCTAACCACTAGGCTACCCTGCCACCCCTCCACTCTAACCACTAGTCCACCCTGCCGCCCTTCCACTCTAACCACTAGGCTACCCTGCCGCCTCTACACTCTAACCACTAGGCTACCCTGCCGCCCCTCCACTCTAACCACTAGTCTACCCTGCCGCCCCTCCACTCTAACCACTAGTCTACCCTACCGTCCCTCCACTCTAACCACTAGTCTACCCTGCCGCCCCTCCACTCTAACCACTAGGCTACCCTGCCGCCTCTACACTCTAACCACTAGGCTACCCTGCCGCCCCTCCACTCTAACCACTAGTCTACCCTGCCGCCCCTCCACTCTAACCACTAGGCTACCCTGCCGCCCCTCCACTCTAACCACTAGTCCACCCTGCCGCCCTTCCACTCTAACCACTAGGCTACCCTGCCGCCTCTACACTCTAACCACTAGGCTACCCTGCCGCCCCTCCACTCTAACCACTAGTCTACCCTGCCGCCCCTCCACTCTAACCACTAGTCTACCCTACCGTCCCTCCACTCTAACCACTAGTCTACCCTGCCGCCCCTCCACTCTAACCACTAGTCTACCCTGCCGCCCCTCCTCTCTAACCACTAGTCTACCCTGCCGCCCCTCCACTCTAAACACTAGTCTACCCTGCCGCCCCTCCACTCTAACCACTAGTCTACCCTGCCGCCCCTCCACTCTAACCACTAGTCTACCCTGCCGCCCCTCCACTCTAACCACTAGGCTACCCTGCCGCCTCTACACTCTAACCACTAGGCTACCCTGCCGCCCCTCCACTCTAACCACTAGTCTACCCTGCCGCCCCTCCACTCTAACCACTAGTCTACCCTGCCGCCCCTCCACTCTAACCACTAGGCTACCCTGCCGCCCCTCCACTCTAACCACTAGTCTACCCTGCCGCCCCTCCTCTCTAACCACTAGTCTACCCTGCCGCCCCTCCACTCTAACCACTAGTCTACCCTGCCGCCCTTCCACTCTAACCACTAATCTACCCTGCCGCCCCTCCTCTCTAACCACTAGTCTACCCTGCCGCCCCTCCTCTCTAACCACTAGGCTACCCTGCCGCCCCTCCACTCTAACCACTAGTCTACCCTGCCGCCCCTCCACTCTAACCACTAGGCTACCCTGCCGCCCCTCCACTCTAACCACTAGTCTACCCTGCCGCCCCTCCTCTCTAACCACTAGTCTAACCTGCCGCCGCTCCACTCTAACCACTAGTCTACCCTGCCGCCCTTCCACTCTAACCACTAATCTACCCTGCCGCCCCTCCTCTCTAACCACTAGTCTACCCTGCCGCCCCTCCTCTCTAACCACTAGGCTACCCTGCCGCCCCTCCACTCTAACCACTAGTCTACCCTGCCGCCCCTCCTCTCTAACCACTAGTCTACCCTGCCGCCCCTCCACTCTAACCACTAGTCTACCCTGCCGCCCCTCCTCTCTAACCACTAGTCTACCCTGCCGCCCCTCCTCTCTAACCACTAGTCTACCCTGCCGCCCCTCCTCTCTAACCACTAGGCTACCCTGCCGGCCCTCCACTCTAACCACTAGGCTACCCTGCCGCCCCTCCACTCTAACCACTAGGCTACCCTGCCGCCCCTCCACTCTAACCACTAGGCTACCCTGCCGCCCCTCCACTCTAACCACTAGGCTACCCTGCCGCCCCTCCTCTCTAACCACTAGTCTACCCTGCCGCCCCTCCACTCTAACCACTAGTCTACCCTGCCGCCCTTCCACTCTAACCACTAGTCTACCCTGCCGCCCCTCCTCTCTAACCACTAGTCTACCCTGCCGCCCCTCCTCTCTAACCACTAGGCTACCCTGCCGGCCCTCCACTCTAACCACTAGGCTACCCTGCCGCCCCTCCACTCTAACCACTAGGCTACCCTGCCGCCCCTCCACTCTAACCACTAGGCTACCCTGCCGCCCCTCCACTCTAACCACTAGGCTACCCTGCCGCCCCTCCACTCTAACCACTAGGCTACCCTGCAGCCCCTCCACTCTAACCACTAGGCTACCCTGCCGCCCCTCCACTCTAACCACTAGGCTACCCTGCCGCCCCTCCACTCTAACCACTAGTCTACCCTGCCGCCCTTCCACTCTAACCACTAGGCTACCCTGCCGCCCCTCCACTCTAACCACTAGGCTACCCTGCCGCCCCTCCACTCTAACCACTAGGCTACCCTGCCGCCCCTCCACTCTAACCACTAGTCCACCCTGCCGCCCTTCCACTCTAACCACTAGGCTACCCTGCCGCCTCTACACTCTAACCACTAGGCTACCCTGCCGCCCCTCCACTCTAACCACTAGTCTACCCTGCCGCCCCTCCACTCTAACCACTAGTCTACCCTACCGTCCCTCCACTCTAACCACTAGTCTACCCTGCCGCCCCTCCACTCTAACCACTAGGCTACCCTGCCGCCTCTACACTCTAACCACTAGGCTACCCTGCCGCCCCTCCACTCTAACCACTAGTCTACCCTGCCGCCCCTCCACTCTAACCACTAGGCTACCCTGCCGCCCCTCCACTCTAACCACTAGTCCACCCTGCCGCCCTTCCACTCTAACCACTAGGCTACCCTGCCGCCTCTACACTCTAACCACTAGGCTACCCTGCCGCCCCTCCACTCTAACCACTAGTC